>NC_056744.1:650952081-650999581 GCF_019279795.1 Protopterus annectens | reverse complement strand
ACAATAAACTTCCACATGCACTTGGTAGTTAAAGATTCTGTAGGCTAAAGTGAAGGAAGAGAAAACAAAAATTTGTTAGACTGAGATAGTCTATCTGTTTTTTTTTTGGTGACTAAATGCTGAAAGTTGGGGCTATTGCAGAAAGCCTTGAACACACCCTCCAAGGCTGGCAAAATAGAAGGAATGAGTGTAGCATCTGGTATTGCCTCACTGCAGGGGCAACACATTTGTTCCCACAAAAATACAAAATTCATTCTGACAATAGTCTCAAAAAAGCAAAAAAAAAATCCCTATCCATCCTCCTTTAGAAGAGAAGGAAAGCATAAATTTTCATCTGAATCAGTGTCATAGACTCAATAATTAGAATGAGATGAACACTCATCCTCTGTCTAAGTCAGATTCCTCTGACATAATTTCCTCAGGGCTTTTTTTAATCCAGTTTAACATCTAGTTTGGAAGTCTTATCTCAAGGACTGAAAGTCTGCATTAAACTCTTGGCCAAGGTAAGAAAAATCAACCTAATGATTAGACAAAATGCCTTTAGATGAGCAATGTCTAGTCTTTTGTGTCTTTTTTATGGTGGGAGCCATGGAAGGAGACTGAGAGATAGCACTACAACCTGGGAAACAGGTTTTGTTCCCATCCAACCCAGGAAGAACCTCCTGGAGGATTTCCCAGACACAAAGAAGATGGTTCTTCCATGCCTAGATTGGACACTGGAACTGCTGCAAACTGAGTGGCTAATGCCCAATTCATGGTGGTTGAACGTTCTACTACACCAGCAGAACCCGGAGAAACCAGTGAGTGGCCACTGCGGAGTCAACCACCATTGGCTGATGCACTGTCTGTGCCCCCATGTAGGCAAGGGTTCCTTATTCTGTTTTTTTTTTTCTTTTTTTAAGTACAGCAGTCCAAGATATAACAGGACCAGTGTAAGCATCCATGTTGTAGCCAAGGAAGAAGTCTGACTTCTGGGAGGGTGACCTAATGGCTAAGGTGTTTGCCTTACAAACACAAGGTGCAGGGTTTGAGTCTCACAAGGGATAGCTGGCTAGGCTTAAAATGGCTCGCAAGGGCAGTTAGCGTAGTACTAAGCTATGAAACTATGAACCTATGACTGACAATAAGGAGTCAGTTATGAGGTAATTTGTCAAACAAGTGTTCACAAACAGCATACACAGTCCCAGAAAATTCAAAATTAAAAGCATAAGAAGTACACAAAACCCATGTCAGACCTCTAAGTCCCTTTCACATAAAGTAAACTGAGAAAAATAAAGTAATGAAGATAAATTGTCAGAAAGTGTACACACACCAACTCACTCTAAATTAGTTTAAAGCACTTAAAAATACTCTCTAACCCCTAAAATATTACACCGAGTAAAATGTCTCAAAAACAATAAATTTTTTCATAAAAACAGCCCCCATATTCAGTAATAAGCCACATTCTAAAAATAGTGCTTTCTTACAAGAAAATTCTGATGTTAGTAAGATCACCTATATTGCTAAAAAGGAAATATTGCTTTTAGTCAAAAATAAAAATACAGTAAAAAGGGCAATATTTTCCATGTGGAAGGGTTCCTCTATGGGTTCTTATCTGCCAGAAATGAAGCTTGAAGCTGATTGCTGCTCCTGAGAAGCCTCAGAGTAGCCTTCTCTCGAGGTGTCAAGAAAATACTGGAAGTTTTCTGTACTCTGGCTGCTAATTCCTGCTTTGGGCTTGTACGTCAGCAGCCAGAGTGCATGTGTGGAGGGAAGCCACAGCTCTCTGAAGATTGGACGGTTGTTGTATCCTGGGCAGTATATAACTCAAATAGCTTAGGTTACTGCAGCAGTCAGAATGATGAAATTTTATATTCTGCTAAATTGTATGAATAAATAATAGTTGGAGGGGCTGGCTGCAGTTTGACAGTCAGCTCGGTACAATGACCACAGCAGAATAACTCCCCTCATCTTCTGAAAGTGAAATTTCCATTTTATTTGCTTTAAACATATGAGTGTGTGTGACTGTGTGTTTGGGATGGTGGCACCTCCAAGCAATTTCGCTTCTTCTGGCTTGCCTATTTCTGTTGCACAGTATCCCAGTATACTTTCCAACCAACAATGTTACATAAGGTATGCTGTGTCATGATGACTTAGTGGCACAGAAAGTATATGCTAATAAACCACTAATGCAACATATGTATGGATTGCTCTGGGTTGACGTGTATGGATGAGACATGTCAGAAAGGTTAAGTATAGTGCCATCAGTACTAGTAGTGGGGGGTTCCCTTGGACAGTGAGGAATACACTACACACTCTGTGAGGTGGTGGGAGTTACCCTAAATAGTGAACTTTTACCATCAAGGGATTTAATAGGCAACTCCTTTGGCAATGAATGATATATCATTATTATAAATATTATATATTATATTTACATAACTTGTTATGTTCATATGTTCATAGGTAGGTACTAGGCTATTGGCCCTAGGGCCTATATAAGCCTAGCCAAATGGCACCCTGGCTTTTGCCACCCAAGAAAATTATTTTCCTGTGCCCCTGTCAAGCAGAGCCACAGAAGTGTTCCTCGGGGTGAATTTCCTATCTCCCATCCAATCATTAAGATTTTTCTTGAAGGGTTCTAATGAGGAATTTTGTTTGATATAGATAGGTAGTTTGTTCCAGAGTATGGGAAGTCTCTGGGACAGGAATCTATCCCTCCAGCATGTTCTTTTTATTGTAGTGACAAGGGTTAGGTCCCTAGAGCATGTAGCTTGGAGGGATTGGGATTTCTTTATGTGGAGCATGTCCAACAGTTCTGGGTTTGACATAGCTTTGTATGTTAGGCAGAGATCACCTCTGAGTAGGCAATATGCGACAGAGTAAAGCTGGAGTTTTTTGAGACGGTCTGTGTAGGGCATCTGTTTGAGGCCGGTAATCCTCTTTGTGAGGTATTTCTGTGGCCTTTCCAGTTATTGTAGATGTCTTGTGAGGTACATACCAAAAGGGCGTTGTACTCTATAATGGGTCTAATGAGTGATCAATAGACGGGAGCAATGACCTCTTTTTTCCTGGATGAGAAACCTTTTGTGATGAGGTGTGTCACATAGAATGATTTCCTGACTACTGTGGCGATGTGATTATCAAAAGAGAGACTACTGTCCACCTGTGTCCCAAGGTCTCTTATCACACTTTCGATGTTAAGTAGACTACCACCTATGTGATAGTTCAAGGTACATACCAAAAGGGATGACAATACACTTTTTGGCATTGAGCTTGAGGCCATGGCTTTGACACCAGGCATCTGTTTCAGTGAGGCCCTTTTGTAGGATGTCCACATCATTAGGGGTTTTGATTATGGCTCCTAGTTTGCAGTCATCTGCGAACTTTGTTAGCCGAGGACCTTCTGTGTTAGCCTGTACTTCAGAGAAGTAGATATCAACCAGGAGAGGACCTAGGACTGAACCCTGTGGTACTCCACTTGTCACTGGTCTGAAGTTGGATTTAGAGTCTGCTACTTTCACAGTGTGGGTTTTGTCAGTGAGCCAGTTGGCAACTCATCTTGTGACATAGGGATTTATACCTAGTTTAGTGAGTTTATCTATAATTCCAGAGTGGGAATGGTGTTGAAAGCCTTGATGAGATCTAGATAGGCTGTGTGAACCACCTTACCCTCATCTACGGCTTTGGTGACCGCTTCAAAGAAGTCTCTCAGGTTTAGTAGACATGATCTGCCTTTTACAAACCCGAAACGGGTAGGGTCTAGAGTTTGGAGATTACTAATGTCATTGTTTATAAATTCCATGATGATACGCTCCATAGCCTTGCAGACCGAGCTCATCAGGCTAATGGGGCGGTAGTTCCTGGGGTCCGTGGTGGCTCCCCCTTTGTGGAGTGGAATAACCATTGCTGTACGCCATTCAGTGGGCACAAAGCCTGAGGTGAGGCTATGATTGAACATGGTACTTATGTGGGGTACAATGCAGCAATGCACTCAGTTGACTGTGAATAATGCTGCCTACACTTAGGTTGAAGATATAGCCAAACCTAATGGCTGAAAAATTCAGCACTAACTTTACCCCCTCTCCCCTCCATCTATTTTACTTCTCCAAAGTAAAAGCCAATACCAAAAGACCATGCCTGACTACGTTTGAAGATGAATGCAAGCTTGGAGCGGTCAATGCATCCCCAATGACTTATCCACCCTGATGAAAGGTTTGTCCCAGATAAAGAACTGGTGCCAAAATCATGGACTTGAAATTAAATGACAAAAATTGCACTATTGTATCCTTTGGGAAGTCACCTACCCCAGAGAAATACCACTTTGACAATACATCCCTAACTGTTGATGCAGTTGTTGGGAATTTGGTAACTTATGTGGAGAGTGTGATCTAACTTTTGACCAACATGCATCCATTGACATAAGAAAATCCTTCTATATTGCACAGCTCATAAACAAGGGACAGTGTCTAGAGCTAAGGATGTCATTGCTGCTCTTTACTCATTCCTCATTAGGCCAATCATGGAGTACAATGCCCCCTTTGGCATGTACCTGTCCAGAACACATGCAGCAACTGGAATGTCCAAAAAGATACCTTATTAAAAATACAAGGCCTAAGCAACATGTCCTACATGAACCAACTCAAAGCCCTATCACTTTACTCAGTATTCTACAGACTGCTAAGAGATTACCTGTGTCTGGCATACAAAGCATCCTCTGACCTAATAGTGATGGATTTAATGCACATCAGCAAGTGAAATAGCATCAAAAATACTCAATCTAGGGATCTAAACATCACATGCAACATCAACAGAATGGCCTGGAAGAACAGGTGTATCTCACAGTACTACTAATGGATAGAGGCAGCTCCTAAAGGCCTTATCCCACGCATGGGTCCCTCAAATTATCTATGGTATGATCTTGGTTATTCTCACTAGGGTAATATATAATTATTGACCATAGGATGTGTAAGGCCAATCTAACACCAAATGAGATAGGTTATTTAAATCACCAAAAGGGAAATTGGCTAGTCTTAAAATGGCCCTCAAAGGCAGCTAGCCTAGTATTTTCCTATGAACCTATAAACTATTTACATTAGTGATGTGAGAGGAAAGACCCAAGGTAATAAATATCACTCTACAGTAAGGGGAGGAGGGGAGAGGAAGCAATGTTATAAACATTCATGCATTTTACATACATCAAATTTATTTATGGTTTGTTCACCTCTCTTTGGCAATTGCCTCACTATACATTCCAATCATCAGGCCCAGTCAGAACACATAGCAAACAACAGCACTTTTGTAACAGTGATAAATTCTAATTAATTCATCTTAAAAACGTGGCAGCACCTGAGCATTGAGGAACATGGTGACTCCAGACGGCATAATACAGTCTGTGCTTTGCAATATTCTAACTCTTCATAGTTCCTACCATTAGCTAATACCTTGACAGAAGGACACTGAAAAGACAGTGTGGCATTCCCCAGTAGTATAGGGCTGGCAATAAGTAAATAAATAAATAAGATCCCCAACAGTAATCATATTTGATGCAAGAAGCAGTACACTGTAATATTTCCATGCAAAACAGCACTTTTTTTAAAAGAAAAATAATTTAATGAATGAGTACCTCTAGGAAAACAGATCCTTAAATGCACAGAGCCTGCATGGAAATGTCTCTCTGTGCTGCAATTAAAAAATTACTGAGAGATGCATGTACAAACACACCAAAAGCTGTATTGTAATATACAACAGAAGGTGTTAACAAGTTGTGATACATGCCAAAAAATGAACAGTACACTATGAGATGGAATAGGACCTCGGAGAAATGCTCATATCACTCATAGGGTTTATCATAGCATTGCTTGGCAGACAGCAGTTACAGCCTGCCATATGAAGTATGATGAGTGTCATGTTGAGGGTTGACATAATGTTTAAGGTGTTAACCTCACAGACACAAGGTACAAGGTTTGATTCTCACCTTTGAAAGGGAAGTTAGCTTGGTTTAAATTAAAATGTTCTTGCAAGGGCAACCTATGAACCTATGTGATAACAATGGTAGAGATGATACACTAAAATACACTGTCAGCATACTGTAACTCACAGATGGAGCAGCAATTAGGAGGTCACTAAATTGTTATATATAACTGATCATTCACTGGAACCAAACAGTCAAAATAGCAGCAGATGTGAGCCAGGCAATATGAACACAGAAGAGCTCATTCAAAAAGGGTAAAAATACGTTGGATCAATTTCACTCCATAGTACAATAAGAAGGAAAAATGAAGAGACTAAACTAATCAGGTAGAATCTGTCCAGCAGTATGCTGTAAGTCCCTCAGAATTACTTGCTATTTTGCAGTCATTTTTTGAATGCTGAATATTAAATGGTATGTTCTTATTCCATTAAAAACAGAACTCTGTACTACTATATAATATTGAAGAAGTCTGGAGTTTACATTTTATGGATGCATTTATTTTAATTACTTACTGAGATTCAGCAGGCTTCTGAACTAGTGAAGAGTTATCCAAAAATAAATAATAAATAATAAACATATATAAAAATACAGATAGAATGCACAATACCTTTATTACACTACGTTATTTTATATCAGCGCAACAAATACTCTTTCCTTGATTGAGCACAAGTTGCTTAACAGGTACAAGCATGCAAAATCTGAAGGTAATGCTGCTCAAAGCTAGAAGTCTAAACCTCAAAATGCACTTTCTCGAGGCACTCCTAAAAATGGAGAACATCGATATCTGTGCAGTAACTGAGACCTGGTCCAAGGCTCCAGAAAGCACCCCTGCAATACCAGGCTACAACTCTCACCACACTTTTCATCCACCAAACCAGGATCGAAACACTAAAGGCGGAGGAGTGTCCATACTCACCAAGGATATTCACATCACCAGGCTAGTTGTCCAACACAATACATCTGAAATTCTCCAGGTGCAACTAATACTAGGTAAGACTGCAATCCAAATTGCAGCTTGCTACAGATCCCCCACCATGCCCCAAGATTTTCACTACACCTTTCTATACATACTGGAAAATATTAAGATACAACCAAACACCCTAATACTGGGTGACTTCAACTACCTTGCCATTAACTGGGAAAACTACTCTTGTACCAACACCTTTGCCCAACAGTTCTTGGAATTCATAAATTCCAACGCCCTGGATCAACTAATCCATTGTCCCACCAGGGGCTCCAATATCCTAGACCTGGTCATTACCAACATGGGAAATCGATGCTCCACATCTATGGTCACCCCCTCGTTGATCAGGTCAGGCCATAAGCTAATCTCACCCTTAACATCCACATCCCACCCCCCACCCCCAGTAAGGAAACCTCCATAAAAAACTTCCCCAAAGCCAACTTCATGCTATTCAAGTCAGAAGTGACAAACTTCATGACACCCATGCAGATGGGAACTGAAAGTTCAACTGCTGAGTCCTACACTAAGGCACTGTATGAGCATATCCACTCATGCATGAATCGTGCCATCCCAAATAGAACCAAGATGCTCTACTCCAAAAAAATTAAGCCAATCTGGTGGTCCCCTGCCATAAACAAACTTTACAACAAAAGGAAGAAACTGTTGCAGAAAAGAGGAAAATCCCAGGATGCAAAAAACTCCTTTACCAGCCTCAGTAAGAAGCTGAGATCCCTCATAAAATCCTCCAAAGCTAGTTACAAAAATAAAATTGCCAAAGATTCCAAAGACAACCACAAGGCATTCTATAACTATTTCAAGAATCTAAATGGCAATGCTCAGATCTGCTCTGAGCATTAAATATACTGATCCCAAGGATATTGCCAATATCCTGGCAGATCGATTCAGTGCCAACTTCACCCCTCTCTCATCCCCTAAATGGCCCATCTCAATACCAGAAGATTGCCAAATTCCAGTAATAACGGCCACAGAGGTAAAAAACACACTCTCCAAAGCTATGAATACAGCATCCATGGGACCAGATGACATCCCGGGCTGTGTACTACATGAAATACAAAATGAACTGGCACCTCACCTAAGTGTCATGTTTAATCATAGCCTCACCTCAGGCTTCATGCCCACTGAGTGGCGCACAGCTGCAGTTATCCCACTCCACAAGTGGGGATCCACCTTGGATCCCAGGAACTACTGCCCCATCAGTCTGACAAGCCTGATCTGCAAGGCCATGGAACGTATTATCATGGAACTTATAAACAAAGACATTGGCAACCTTCAAACACTGGACCCCACCCAGTTTGGGTTCGTGAAGGGCTGATCTTGTCTCCTGAACCTGATTGACTTCTTCAAATCAGTCTCCAGAGCCATGGACGAGGGTAAGGCAGTCCACACAGCCTATCTGGACCTCACCAAGGCCTTTGACACCATCCCCCACTCTGGAATCATAGATAAACTTACTAAGCCTGGCATTAATCCCTACATCACGCGATGAGTTGCCAACTGGCTTACTGACAGAACCCACATTGTAAAAGTAGCTGACTCCAAATCCAGCTCCGGACAAGTGACAAGTGGAGTACCTCAGGGTTCAGTCCTGGGACCACTCTTGCTTGGCATCTACTTTTCTGAAGTATAGGCCAATACTAAGGGACTCTGGCTAACAAAGTTTGCAGATGACTGCAAACTGGGAGCCATTATTGACCTAGAGACTCCCCAGACTCTGGAATAGACTGCCCATACATGTCAAGCAGAGCACCTCTTTGGCCCTCTTCAAAAGGAACCTTGACGATTGGATAAGAGAAAGGAAATTCACCCCAGGGATCATGTCAGTCGCCCTGCTAGACAGGGGTCCAGGAAGTAAACAGTGTGGAAAGAAATAGCCAGGGAATTGTTATGGCTAGGCTTGTATAGGCCCTAGGGCTTGATAGCCCAGTACCAACCTATGAACCTATGAACCTATAAAATTGCAAGTAGAAGGTGAAAGAAATGAACAGATATAACTGAAAGTGGTATACAGTTCCTTGTGTATGCTACATACTTCACCTCAGCAGTATATACAATATTACAAACATTCAAGTGAAACATGACTTTTACTTACTGAAGGCATGTGTCCAATGAGAAGTTGTAAAAGTTGAAAAGTCAGCGCAGCACCAACAGCGGCCACAATTATGTAGTTATAAATTAATATACATACTAGGAGGCTAGTTCTTTACTGCATTAGAAGTCAACAGACTAAAAGAGTGAAATGATGTTCCAGTTTTGGGGCTTACAATTGAATCAAGCAATGTTATGCATGGTTACTTTTAGCAATAGCCGACGAGTGGGTGTGGTATATTGAAGATTTACCCACAGTTGGTATGGTTTAATCACGAGGGTGAAGCATTGTATAAGTGAAGTTTATCTGTACTTAAGGAGGAATGTGCAGTGATAATAGGTAGTCCAACTTCAGGCCTTATGCCAATGCTGCCCCTGTTTTTCATTGGTAAAACTGAATGCAGACTCAGGGAAAGGATTTATGAACACAAGTATGACATTAGAAAAAATAAACAAACTAATACACTATGTAAGCAAACACAGAACTTTCCAGAACACCATGTTAAGTTTGTTATCATATAAAAGGTGGACAAGAATATTCGGGGAGGTCCTTGGTCAGTGACTTTGGAGAAACAAGAACTTTACTGGCAGTTAAATATATGAATATTTGTAACTGGTCAGGTTTAAATGAGGAACTGTTCTATTAGCTCAATGTTTAAACTAAAACCACTTTGTAGATAAAAGGGTCTCTATTTTAGACCTATTTTTTGACTTGTTTCTTTTGATGTTTTGCAATTTATTTTAATATTTTAGACTTGTCCATACCTTTGTTTTTTCAATTATATTTTGTAGTACCAAGACTTTTTTATGTTATACATCATACTTTATTTTTAATATTCAATTCCTCTTTTTACTGTCTGGATCTTGTAATTTTGTGGATTGTAGGCATTAACCATTTATTCATGGTTTACTTTTTATATTTTGGTACTGTTGACTGTAAATATTTTACAAAGACTGTGCCTTTACCTGTAAATTGAATTCCTACTAGGAGATCATGTGATGTCTTACACCTTTAAGAGTAACCTTTGAATTTTATTGTTTTGTCTGAAGAAGTTTTTAATGCTTACTAGAAATGAAAGCTCTGACTTTAAATAAAGTGATTCAGTTGTCCTCCTATTCAGTTACGCTTTTTTATTTTGATTCAACTTCATGAAGTATGCATTTTCTAATGGCCAACTAGGTGCTTTATTGAAAACAGTGGAAATCCCCTAACAGTTAAATATCATAGCAGAAATCTTACATAACATTTTGTACACCTAGGTAGCAAGTTGCAGAGATTGTGCTAACCTTCGATCAAGGTATTTAAAGCATATAATAGTTTCAACAAAACTACAGAAAAGAACTGCATTGACACAATGCATGAAATCTATATATAAACACAATGTTGTATCATGT
This sequence comes from Protopterus annectens, assembly GCF_019279795.1. NCBI lineage: Eukaryota > Metazoa > Chordata > Ceratodontiformes > Protopteridae > Protopterus > Protopterus annectens. Next base: position 650,989,166 of record NC_056744.1, on the reverse strand, counting down.
AGCTTTATCATAAATATTATTTATTGTCATTTAAAACCATTAAATTGTATAGAGAAATGGTAGAAAGATTAGAACTTAAAAGTGGTTTATTTTTTCTGAAGAAGGACTCAGAATAAAATAGGGCCAGACAGAAGTGAGCCTGAGAGTAGTCAGTCTGGATCACTGGTGTACCTGGAAAACAAATGGAAAACAAAATAAAAAATGCAGAACTATTATGGTTACAATGTGAAGGGTATCCGTCTGGCTAGGCAAATGTAAGGGACCATGAGCCCTGGTGTTACTAATGAGTTGTAAAGAAAAACAATTATTAATTTGAAATCTACATATCTGATTTATCAGAATCAGCAAATGAAGATGGGTTGTTTTGATCAACACCAGAGAAATGTAATGACCAAAGAAGACTACCTTGGTAGATACTGACAAAACATTTGCTCATTTACAGAGTTTTAAAGTGTAACTATACAGTGGCAATATTGCCAACAAGGCAATCTCGGACCCTGCTCTACTAGAGATGTTCCATGGAGGCTGACAGTATCCCAGTCTGTATTCTGCACCATCTCCAGCAAGAGCTAGCCTCACCATTGAGCACCCTATTCAACCATTGCCTAAGTACAGGCTTCATTCCAGCAGAGTGAAGAACTGCCATTGTCATCCCCTTGCACAAAGGTGGTGCCACTACTGACCCTGAAAACTATCGCCCCATTACCTTGACAAGTCTGATCTGTAAGGCCATGGAGCATATTATTATGGACCTCATAAACAAGGACATAGGCATTCTCCAACAAACACTTGATCCCACCCAGTTCAGCTTCATCAAGGGCGGATCTTGCCTATTGAACCTGGTTGACTGTCACCAAGGCACTGGATGAAGGAAACTCAGTACATACAGCTTACCTTGACTTGGCCAAAGTCTTTGACACAATCCCCCAGCTTGGGCGTCATCAAAATGTTGACACAACTTAAAATAAATCCCTATCTCATCAGGTGAATGGCCAACTGGCTCACCGATAGGACCCACAAGGTCAAAACAGGTACTCCACCTCTGACAGCAGACCTGTCACTAGTGGTGTTCCCCAGTGACCTGTCCTGGGACCCCTACTGTTTGGCATCTACTTCTCAGAGGTCCAGGCAAAGACAAAAGGCATGTGGCTGACCAAGTCTGCAGATGACTATAAATTGGGAGCTGTCTTTTGACTCCCCAAATTATGTTAACATACTACAAGGGGGGGGTCTCACAGCAACAAATGACTGGTGCCAAAGTCATGGCCTTAAGTTAAATGCAAAAACATGTATTATTATACCATTTGGCAAGAACATGGCCCCTACTGATTACCACATCAATGGCAACCCCCTAAGCACACAACCTGTGGTGAGAGACCTAGGTACTCAGGCTGACAACAATCTCACATTTGACCATCATGTAGTGGCAGGGGTCAAAAAAGCCTTTTACTTGCTTCATCTCATAAGTAAGGGGATTGCATCCAGAAAAAGGAGTTTATTACCTTTATGTACTTTCCCTCATTAGGCCAATAATTGAGTACAGCACCCCATTTTGTATGTACCTCTCCGAACACCTGCACCAACTGGAAAGGCCACAGAAATACCTCACAAAAAGAATCCATGGCCTCCAACACCTGTCCTATGTGGACAGGCTCAAATCACTATCACTCAACTCAGCATCATACAGATTGCTCACAGGTGATCTGTGTCTCACCTACAAGACAACCTCGGACCCTGTTCTACTAGAGATGCTCCATATTCATAAGTCTAACTCCTCACACATTACCCAATTGAAAGGCCTAACTCTAATATGCGACATTAACAAAACCTGCTGGAGAGACAGGTTTGTCTCCCAGAGGCTGCCCCATCTCTGGAATAAACTCCCCATACACGTCAAACAAAGTACGTCGCTGACCCTCTTCAAGCGCAACCTTGATGAGTGGATGGGAAACCACAAATTTGTTCCAAGGGTTCCACCTGTGTCCCTCACTGACAGGGGCGACAGGTGCTGATTGAGGTTTCTTTTTTGGAAATAAACTCTTGGCTAGGCTTGTAAGGATTCCAGGGCCATTAGCCTAGTAATCTCTTATGATCCTATGATCTTATATCCTTTTCATTCGAAGTATAAAGTGACAATATAACAAACAAGTAAATATGCTTCGGGAGTTCTACCTAAGTATAAGCACACCATAACAGCATGACAGCAAAGGGCAACGTAAGGCTGTTGTTTTTCAAGAGGCACTAGTACCCCAGTTCTCCCCACCAACTCCTTTGTGCAGTAGTACCAAAAAAAGTATTTTCTGTAGTAATGGGGTATCCTTCCACTTACAAAGCATAACAGAAAGTGATGTAACAAGATGTTGCACACATAATATACCAGTGAGGTCATTATATGTTCTTGCACTTAAGCTGGCTTTTCTGAAGTGATGAGATACTTCACTTACCAGGCCAATTATTTCCAGGTAATTCTGTAATTGACTTGACACTATAATTTCAAGTAATTTAAACAAATGATACAGACTCAAGTTAGGTCTATATGAATGTAATGATGAGTTTACTGCTAAAATGGGAGAATATTTATGGAGATAAAACTCATTTGCTACTTTGGAACATGGATGAAAATTGCTAATGTTCAATAGTATATCAAAAATGCAACTGACAGAAATGGAAAGAAGTATAAGCCCATTGGCATCAGCTTTACAATATAAAGAAGTTGACTAATCACATGTAAAGGCACTGGTGCAAGGTCAACTGAAGTCTCATAACTAAACACATGTAAAGGCACTGGTGCAAGGTCAAGTGAAGTCTCATAACTAAGGTCAAGTGAAGTCTCATAACTAAACACATGTAAAGGCACTGGTGCAAGGTCAAGTGAAGTCTCATAACTAATCACATGTAAAGGCACTGGTGCAAGGTCAACTGAAGTCTCATAACTAAACACATGTAAAGGCACTGGTGCAAGGTCAAGTGAAGTCTCATAACTAATCACATGTAAAGGCACTGGTGCAAGGTCAACTGAAGTCTCATAACTAAACACATGTAAAGCATTTATACAAAATCAGTGTTATCTATGAGTTTGGAAGGGAAGCAGATTCGGCCAAATTTGATTTGCAATAAAGCAAGAATATTAGCCACAGGTTTCACAGAAGGGTTAATAATGTATTTATTTCCAGTAATGCTTTTCAATATTAAGTAAAGCAGATTGGTTTTAAGGTAAACTGATGTTGCTTTGCTAGTTAAAGATTTAATGTGTTTCCATGAAATAAGCAACATTTCCACCTGAAAGACATTTTTCCCCCACTGTTTTCCACATTCTCTTATATATTTTTTAAGTTTGTTATTTAGCCAGACAATAGTAAATCTAACTCTACAAATGCATACTGGAAAGTGTTTGCCCTGCAGCTGAAATAAAATGTTTAGAAAATGTTTGAATAACATCACTGTCATCTTGTCTAGTCAATACAAAATGACCCAAAGTCATATCAGTGTTATTTTGTCTTAAGATAAGATCTTGTTTGATAAATGAAAGCTCAGTGAAAAATTAAAGGTAACCGTCTGAACTTAAAGAAAAGAAGGTAAATGCATGTCTAGGCTTTTTGTTTTCTTGGCCCAAAAGTGGTGAGGATATTGTAATGATCACCAAATGAAAACAAACTGTTAAAAGTTTAAAGGTTCAGTACAATTAGTGAGATACCACTCATTTAAAGAATACTACTTGATGCCCTGTAGGAGTATGTAAGCGTGTGAACTGGTTTAGATAAAGCAAATTGGTAAGAATAACACCAACAGATGGATGGGTACTGTTAAACCAGTGAACAATAAACTCTTAACAGTAAGTAATTGGATAGTAGAAATTAATTATTATGCAAAACTTGTCTAATTTGCAGGAATGAAAGTGATGGAAGTTAATAATATGAAACAGTAAATCACTAGCCTGCGTATGTGAAGGCAGAAGTGGTTGAAATTTCCAGATAGAAAAAGAAGAAGTAGATTCTTATAGGGTTGCCACCTTTTGAAATGCCCAAAGTGAGACTTTTTTTATAGAAATGTGAGATTTTGCAGGGTAAAACATGCCCATAACCAGTGCAAAGTACAGAACTTTCTCTTTTTGACCAAATACATCTTATTATTGTAGCATTTGAGTTGCTTATGCTATTTCATTTAACATCTAGGTGTTTCAGTTACAAAACTTGTTTTATGCAACTGTTAAAGAAAACTTAGAAAGTATTTTTGTTTTAAAATCTTTGGACATTTGCCATTTTGTTTTAGTTTTTTTCCCTCTCACAGAATGCAGCTGCCCAAAGAGGGATTGTCTCTCACAAGGAGGGACAGGTGGTTGTTGTTGTGTCTTTCGGCTTTTCCCGGTTAGGGGTCACCACAGCGGAACTCCGGTCCGCTAATGATTGGCAGTAGATTTTTACGTGCCGGTTTGCCAGCCCTGACGTACAACCTTCAACGAAGGTACGCCCATTCACGCATGTCTCCACACAGAAGACGCTCTAGCTGAGAATCGAACAGGACAACGTCTTACTGTGAAGCGACAATGCTACCGCAGCACCACCACCGCAGTAAGGAGAGACAGTAAGGAGGGACAGGTGGTAATAACCCTATATTCTTATTCTTATTTTTAAATATTACTTAGTTACAGAAATGAGAAAATTGAAAGGGTATGTAGCATTAAAAGTAAGAAAATAAAAATGTGAAAATGTTAAAGAGGAAAATACTAAAAACGAAGATGCTTAGAACGGAAGAAGACAACATTATGGCTCCATAGTAATACCCCTTCCTCACAAGTCTCAGGTTGCAGAATCAGTCTGAAATTCTTTGTGAGGAGTCACTTGTTTTTTCCATGTCAGTGTGCTTTTACTGCATGTAAAATAGTTTTCCCACCTCATAAAAAATGGCAGCAGGGTAGTTGATAAAATCCAATAAATTAAGACCTTGTGGATGAGTTCTACCTGTACATTTTGTGGAAAAAAAACAGCTAAAGACAACTCAGACAACTGCACACCCTGGCAATATTATTTTGTTATTATCAGTGGAAAAAATAAGTTTCTTATTAGGTAGGAACACCTATCAACAGCATTTACTAACTTGCTGTCAAGCAGCCAAAAGGTGCTCTCTGGTATTTTTTCGGTCATCAGCTTGAGTTAATACTGCTACATCTCGTCTTTAGGACATGCTAAGCTATCACTATCAAGTGCTTAGCAATCTCATTGATGGGGGGTATGCATGCAACCCAAAGCACGAGGACTTCATTCTGAAAGCCACGCTGTTGAGGTGACTATCCTATTCTCAAAACAAATCAAGCGTGCGTGTAGAGGGGGCAAGTATGGAAGCAGCTGGTTCATATAAATTCACAAAGCGAAATGCGCAAGGTCCAGTTTTCTTTATCCCGCTTTTTCATTATAGATTAATGTTACGTATGCCAGGCATAAGAATTGCATAACTTTGGCAGTCCAAATAACTGTATGGCAATTAAACATTAGCTGTGTGCATAAATTAATAACAAAACAGTATTTGTTACGATACACGTTTTTGTACTTGTCGTTTTATTTTTTCAAGCTCTTAAGTCGTCAGTTCTTTCTTACTCAGGTATTGCATTATATAGAAATCCCACATTTTTTGATGGGGAGGGGGGCAAAGACAACCGTATATATATACCATGGCAATATTATTTCTTTTTAACCATACTACAAGAAACTAACTATGCTTCCTATTAACTAAAATGTTTATCAGTTAATTTATGCCCATTTTCTTACCTTGCTGTCTGGCAGCCAAAAGGGGCTCCCTGGTATTTTTTCAGTGCCATGAACTTGAAGTTAATATTGATACAGCTTAAAAGATATGTGATGGAAAGATCTGTTTATTTATGAACTCCAACCAGATCGTGGACTTAGCGGCCGTCCCCAAGGCAACTGAATCGCTTCTTCGCCACAGATAAACAAGCGATTGTAGTTACCGCCACCTGGTGTCCCACGCAGGAGGGGGAAGGAGGCGGGCTGATAAAGCTGGCTGCAAAGCATGCATTGGAGCGTGTCTGAGCCTTCGCTCGCGGCGCTTCAATGCTGGGGTGCTCTGCGTGCTTCAGATTCTGCAGGAATGAGTTCAGCAAACCTGTCAACTGTCCACATTTTTGCCTAATATTTTTGTTCTGCTCCCCGTAAAATTTGCGTTTTTCTGCCATATCATTCAGGATGGAAATCATAAATAATGACATACATACATTTCAGTTTCAGCTTTCATAACCTTAAGAAAATGCATGGTAAAACAAATCCTGTTTTTCTACCAACTTTTAAAGTTTATAAGACCAATTTTTAAAACCTGTTCCTATTTTTTGGGTCTTTGTCACTCCATTATTTTATGCCTTGTCCAGATTTCTTGTGCTAACAGGTTGAGAGGAATGATCCCTATTTATGGGCCATTGTCATCCCATTACTTTTGGCTTTGTCCAGATTTCTTTGGGTAAGTGTTTGACAGGTATGGCTGGGACCGCCAACTGCGGGGTCTACGCTTTAAGTTGACTTCACCGTTTCAGGTTCAACTGCTGTGGGCGTACTTTTCGACCTCCCAGCTCCAAAAGTGGAACACTACCTCTCATAATGTCGAATGAATGGACATAATATGGAACACTTAATAACCTCAACTAGGACGATCACAGCATGGTTAAACTCAACTTCTTTATACCTATATAAGGCGTTTTAGATAAATTGATATGGTTCAGTATTATTTACCATGGATATTGATTTAAAAAAGCTGCTGAATGTATAAAAGACCCTTTCAATGTGGAATAACGTAGAAAAAAGGAACATTCTTCATCATGAGCTACAGTGAGAGAGAAGGAGACATGGCTGTGTGTTTGAGGGGTTCTTAACTGGCCTTTTCTTTTTCACGGTATGAGTTTTATTTTGTATAGTAGAAAGTATATAGTTAGTAGAAGGGATTATTTATGTAGGCTTAGTTTATCTTTTGAATAAGATATTTACCCATAAACAGGGCTAACTTTATGAGGAACACAATAAACATAGGAGGAGCAAGGCTAAACTTAAAGACCATAATCATAGTCCTATGACTAAATTATACATACATAGATGCATACAAATATTTCCAGCACAGGCAGTAATGCCCTTCTAGTTTGCCAATATACCAAAACAGTTGTTCCCATGATGTGTCCAGGCTGTTTTTAAAAATAATATCTAAACTAGGGCTTGCTTTAATGTAATTTGATAGCCTGTTCCATTCAACAGCTGCTCTCTCAGAGAAGCAATTGGTACACTTCTCATTCCTACAGAATCTTGTACATAGATTATCTGATGATTCTCTACTACTTTTTGATAACCTAAACATTCCCAGAGGTAGTTGTCTCCAAATGCTCTACACCTGAACAAAATATATTCTCTTAAATATCTATAGGAGATAGTGGACAACTTCAGATATTTTAGTCTTTCAAAACTGGATACTAGTATCAAAACTGACCTTTAATTTGAATTTCACATTGATTCATATAACAAGGTGTTCTTGTCGGTAGAGAAACAGTGAGATGGTTTAAAATTGAGGAAAATCAAGAAATTTCAAAGAGATGCAAAAGCCTACTCTATGCAGACTACCTACCCTGCCTCTAAATAAGCTGATATTTTAGATTCCCAGCAAAGTTTAGATAATAATGTGGCTCCTCTGGATTTGCACAGTAATATCAATTTGAATGTGGCGCACAACAGTGAGTATAGACCACTGGATCCTTCTGTACATTTGGATCATTTATTTAATTATTTTTTGAGCCACATGAATAAAACACACGAGCAAGCCCTGAGTAACTTGAGGCCACGGTCCAAGAGGAAGAAAGGCTAGTCGATGCTGAGAGGGAGAGGCTGGGGCAGGGGTCGGGGCAGGAGACATTAAACACTGGACTATCTGACAAGAACGATCAAATACATGTGATTTCTAAATATGTGTTTTCTTTTCAAAGGATGGTTTTAAAATTTTTCATTATTCCAAATTGGTTATTAATGAAGTTCATTTTAATTTATTCTGGAGGGGCTTCAGGTATGTCCCCACTTTGAGATTTAATGTAACAGATGCTATTTTAGAGTTGAATTTGTTTGTGATAAAGTTAAATTTATCTATTTTGTTTAATGATAACAGTAGGGTTGAATCCAACACATTATAGACAAAAAAGAAAAGCACTTTTATTCCTCCCTATGTACCCTTGGCCAGTATATTTGAAGATCTCTGTAGATGTAAAATTTCTGCATTAAGTAGATCACATGGTCCGCAATATAACCATTTGGGACTTTAGGAATATGAATTAATAAATTCCATTACTGCAGACAACACTATTAGAATTCTTAAGCCTGATTAAGGTGGGGGGGGGAAGTAGTCCTGTTAGATGCTGCCAATCATTCCAATAAAATGTTTCAGTTACTTTTGGATAGTACAACATACATTGCAGTATCACTTTACAAGAATCATTTAGCTTATCGTAAAAATTGATTTGTACTTGAGAGACTTTTTAATTGATGAGGTGATTACTCGAGACACTTTTGAGTTTCTTAACATTGAGCAACCAACTATACCCACTATGTTTGGTATTCCTAAAGTTCCCAAGGATGACAGCAACCCCCAGTGAGACCAATTGCTTTCAAGACATATCCCCTGGTGGTTTGCATTGATAGGAAAATAAAAGGCTTCCTTGATAGTTATAAATACATGTTGAAAGATTCCTGTGACTTTTTAAGACAGTTTCCAGTTATTGAATATATGGATAACATTATCTTTGTGTGCATAGATGTACAGGACCTTTTTGGGTGCATAACTTTGCTAACCAAAGAGTTAGACATTCTGACACCTTGTTGTCTTGTGATTCTATTAGTTCTTTGGATTTTAAGACACACGTGGGTCATGATTTCTGAGGGTGAATTCTACAAGAAAATTCAAGGTGTTGTTATGGGGGAAGTATGTGTCCCCATCTACACCAATATATTAATGTGGGCTTGGGAGCAAAACATTTTGTTCAACTCCCCATATAAAGAATTTTGGATACATTATGTGCATTACCTGGATGATATCTTCATTATTTGGGCTGACACAGACAGTAAGGTGGAACAGATTTTAAGTTTTATCAATAAATCCACTTCCTTTTTAAGGTCCAGACATACTGTTTCAGATACTTCTGCAAACTATCTGATGTGACAATCTACAAAGAACATGGGAAATTTAAGTCTACCATTTTCAGGAAGCCCACATTTTCCAATTCGTATTTACATTTTGAAAGTTCATACCCTAGGTCTCAAAAAAAGTTACTGCTCAAGGGCCATTTTGTCAGAATCAATAGGGTGATTTCTGACAATACTGTTTTTAATAAGGAGTGTATAGTTTTGGCTGATATGTTTACCAAGAGGGGTTATCCAGCCACTTTCATTAACAGCATTTGGAACAAAGTGTCATCTAACCATCAACTAGGTTTGACTCTATTTTGAATCAGCTACAACCTTTGGTTACTAAACCCAGTCTGAAGGACATGAATAGAAGCCTAGTATTGGGATATCATCCTTTATGTTATGTGGTTAAGAAAATAGTACATTAATACTGGTCAGTGTTAGAATCTGATAGGGGCCTATTGCAGTTGTTGGGTTTAGAACCGAAGTTTGTGTTTAAAATAGGATGGAATCTTAAGAACCTTTTTGAGATTCAACAAATAGTTAATATCAGACCAGTTAAGGGAATGCAAAAGTGTGGACACTGTAGTCAGTGCAAGTTCATTACGAAAGGCTCAGAAATAAGTTAGGTTAATTTAATGTCAAAGTGAACTTGACTGACGGTTGCGATTGTGCAACCAAGAATGTGGTTTACATTGCCTGCTGCATTCCCTGTGGTTCCTATTACATAGAGAAATTGATACAACCCTGAAAAGGAGAATTTATGAACATACATATGATATACACAACAGAAATACTGGTAATGCTCTTTATAAACACAACTTACAATGTCGGGAGTTACAAAAGTTTTGTTTTGCTGTCCTAGAAAGGGTTCTAGTCAACCCTTGTGGTGGTCCGATTGAGACTCTGTTGGAATCAAAGGAACTGCTATGGCAGTTACGTTTCAACTCTGAAGACCCCACCAAGTCTAAACAACAACATCTCAATTAGCAGTGTGTTAAAATTAAGAGCTTTTGATGTTTAACTTCAACATTGGCTGAAAGGTCCATACTCAGGTTTAAACATTTATTTGCTATGTGTGTTTTCAATATTTATTCAATATTTATGTTTAAGTTTTCTGAGAATTTTACATACACTGAGTTGACAATATGTCGATTATGTTTTATTTTACTGTGTAACTCATTGATATTGTTAGATTCATTCGTCTTTTAGTGGGTGGAGTTAGTTTAGGTTTTGTGAAGCTGGTATGATTAGCAGTTAATTATGTTAATGGGTGAAGGGGATATAACTATTCGAAGATTTTCTTGTTACATTTTGGTTATGATGAAGTCTACATGTGGAAGTTTGTAGATGAAAGTGCTTAACTACTATAATTACAAGACATACTGAGTTTTTTGTTGGAATAAACTCCCAAGTGCTGTTGCATAGCAAAGTTCATTGGTTTTATGCCCATTTACATTTAAAATTTTTCAATAACTTCTTCCTATCCAGTTGGCATTAGTGAGCAGATTGTGGTTTCTTATTTGTTTCACTGTTGGTCACTGCCAAAGCTAATGTGGTATCTATCGTTCTACATAGATTGTCTGATGATCCTCTACTACTTTTTGATAACCCAAAGATTCCCAGAGGTAGTTGTCTGTAAATGCCCTACATATCTGAATAAGATATCCCCTTAAATATCTATATGAGACACTGTACAACTTCAGATATTTCAGTCTTTCATAATAAATTACATTTTCACATATATAGATATATTTCCACTGTACTCTTTTCAGTTTACTCATGCTTGTCTTCTTTTAAGGTTTCCATATTGTTATTCCACACTCAAGTTTGGGTCTAATTTAATTAACAAACAATGATTTAATCATTTCTCATTTTCTAAACTTTATAAATCTTTTTATATAACCTACAATTCTACAACTATCATTAATCAATTGGTTGATATGATTATAAAAGCTCAAAGCTGGATCTACCCATATACCCAGATCCTTAAATGACTATACAGTTTCAATCACTAGGTGCTGTATTAAATATTCATCTTTTAATTTATATCTCCCAATTCTCATATGCTTCGTTATCACCTGCTTTGTGGAGCCAAGCTGTTTTTCATAAGATTTTGTAAATATATCTATAATCTGTTTTGTCCGAAAATAAATTTTAGAATTTACACACAGTTTATCAGTTTGTATGTCTTTACTCCATCCACATCTTATGTAGCTATAAAATGATTTCCTATTATGGTCAATATCTGTATATAACTTTTCAGTAAATTTTAATTGATCTTGTCTCTCACTATGCTTAATTTGTTTGCCCAGCTTGTTTATTTCAGTTTTCAAAGTTGTAGTTCTACCTCTTTTGCATTTCTTATATTTTTGTCTCTCACCTTAATGAGGTATCTTGTTCTTATGAAAATATATCCCCTGATGCTGTTTGCCAAGATCCTGATTGTGACACCCACCAATGCTGCCAGTATGTGATGGGCACTACTATGTGTTGTCCCCACACTGGGCCAGTAATCAAGGAGCCTGAATCCTCACCACTGACACTAGAAGGGGATGTGCACTTGGAATACAAATGGATACATACAGTATTTCCAGATGCAGACCTCTGCATCAAGTACAGTTTCCCTTAAGCGCTCACAGGGAACACGATCAGCCCGGGGTCTGGATGTCTTTATATCTCTCTCCCTTCAGATCCCCAATAAGACTCCCCATTGGTACAGCTGTAGGGTTAGGTCCTCAGCTGAGTGTCCAAGCCAAATCCTCCAGCACCCTCTCTGTAAACCCAGTGCTTCATATCCCTTTCCCAGGCCAAGTAGCTGACACACACACCCTGAGAGATTTGATTTTTCATGCGAGAATGAGCACACACACACACACACACACACACACGCACACACGCACAAACACACACACACACACACACACACACACACACACACACACACACACACACACACACACACACACACATGCACACATGCACACACAGATGCACAGACATACACAGACACACACACACACACACAACTGGAAAAGGCTGGCACAGATGTACCTGCTGTGTCACCTTCTACCCAGAGTATAAGGTAGTTATCACTGTCATCTGACACTCCACAATCAGCTACCCTAAGGCCATTAACAAAGGGTATCCAATTAAATGGTGCAATATTAATACTAATGCAAATGCTAGTAGTTCACCAAGATGGCTAGGCCTGCTGGAGTGGCCCACACAGTGTCACCAAATAAATGTAAGTACTCTCAACGGTTAAATACTCTTTACAAGAACCAGCCATGATAAGAGTATTAAATATATTCAATAATATATAATACAAGTATATGAAAATACTGAAGATATATTCACAGTAAACCACAGAGTTCAGATCACAGGTAACATTGAAAAGAACATTGAAGGACAGAGTCAGACAAATAAAGAAAAACAATATCTAGACTAAGCTTCACTATATTCCTGAATGAATCTAAGACAATTTTTGTGCAAGGGAAGATGAAATACATGAGCAGTCTTTCTAGTCTGGCTTCCAAACAGAATACTCATTATTCTGAGATTACTCCCTGTAAAATATAATATCCAAGATGACTTGCAGAATGACCTCATATGGTCACCTGACTCTAGGTTCCCACAATATCTCCTTCTGAAGTTTGAGACAGGACTTTAGCAGACTGAAACAATACACATTTAGAGCTTTTATGGCAATGCCGAGGAGCCAGAAACATTTACAGCACTTCCCTCCTTTTTTACAAAAGCTAACAGATAATAGGTGCTCCCAGACCTGCCATTTCCAGTCCTACTCAGCACTGTGGAGTACCGTTTAATTATTTAACAGCTCATTTCCATTTCCCTTATTTTTTTTAAATAAGCCAGCTGGTCAACCATTGTTGTGCCAGCGTCCTCTATTAAAATATATACATTTAATTCAGATACTATAATACATGTACATTTCTCTTCATTTCAGCAGGATGCACTGTTGATACATTTTAACACAACACAAGCAAAGCTCACAAATAAATTTTAGGCACAAGCATCGGTACAGATCAGTTTGATATACTAATAGCATACAGTTATTTACAAAATGCCAGCTAGCTGTGCTGGCACAAGTCATACATCCACTGCCCTACATCTCCCTGGCATGGCTGGAAGTACCTCCTATTGTCATATCTCTCCCCCCTTGAAGACTCAAGCTAGTTTTTCAAGTGGCTCTTGAGAAACGTGGCTTGAGAGAAATAAGCCTATCTGGGAATATGTTACCCCATTCCCTGTGTTGAGATTCCACCTGCTTTTCCATTGCTGACCCCGCTACAGTGTTGGACTGCCATATCATATGCCTGCTAACCTAGGCCCCACCATAGTAACTTGGGATTTTGCTGGCTGGCCATAGATCCCAATCAGACTCCTCCTGCCTCCTACTGCAAATCCTCAGCACAAGGTCCTCCCCATCCTGATAAGGTTTCATCATGTTAACATGGTACAATCTGTGCCCCTGCCACCTGCCTAACAGTTCTACTATGTAGTTAACATCACTGACCATCCTTACCACCTTGAAGGATCCCTCCCAAGCTGCCTGCAGTTTATTGTGTCTGACAGGAATGAGTACCTTCACCTGCTGTCCCACAGCATACTCTCTGGCTCGAGCATTCCTGTCATACCAGACCTTTTTCTGCTGTCAGGCTCCTGACAGGTTCTCATGGGCCAAGCCCATGAGCTCCCTAAGCCTTGTCCTAAGGTTTAGGACATATGCTACAACAGACTCCTTGTGGGATTCACAATCTCCCTCCCAATCATCACAAATCAAATCTAGAGGCCCCCTCACCCTATGCCCATACAGCAACTCAAAGGGTGAAAAACCTGTGGTTCATGCGGCACCTCTCTATAAGCAAACAATAGATGGGGTAAATATTTGTCCCAATTCCTCTTAAACTGGTCTGCAATGCCAGTAGCATGGTTTGTAGCATAGAGTTTAACCTCTCCAGAAGACCATTAGCCTGGGGATGGTAAGAATGGTCTTTAGGTGCTTCACCCCACAGCGCTCCCACAGACAAGCCAGCAGGTCTGACATGAAATTGGCAGCACTGTCAGTCAGTATTTCTCTTGGGAAACCTACCTGGCTGAGAATCTCTAGCAAAGCATTTGCCTGCTACCCTACCTTGATGGAGGACAGAGCCACCATCTCAGGGTATCTAGTAGCATAATCTACTACCACTAGGGTATACTTCTCCCTTGTGGAACATGGGTTACTCTGAGGCCTTACAATATCCATAGTTACCCTCTGAAATGGCTCCTGTATCACAGGCAAAGGCATCAAAGGAGATTTGACCTTGTCTTCTACCTTGCCTACTTTTGACACTGCTCACAGGTCGTGCAGTACCCTGTTACATCTCTGGCAATCCCAGGCCAAAAAAAGTTCTGCATAATACAGCTTTTGGTATGCTTTATGTCCATATGGCCTACAAAGGGAATGTCATAGACAATGGTTAGAAGTACCAGATGGTAGGCTCTGAGCACTACCAACTGCCATATTACCCCACCATCTAGCCCTCCCTCAGGGGTCCACTCTCTATACAGTAACCCTTTGTTCCAGTACACAGAATGCCCTTTTCCTTGAGAATCAGGTGCCTCCCTTGCTACCCCCTCAAGCCTTGTAATGTAGGGTCTGAGAGTAGGGTTGCCAGCTTTCTTTGTGGCTAAAACTGGACTAAGGTCACGCTCCTTGCATCACCCATAACTCCACCCATTCCCACCCCCTCTCCCATCCACACCCCACCCATTTTGTGACTTCATCGTGACACCAGCTGATGGGAACGCCCTCTTTTTCTGTTCCGGGTGCCTGCTTTCAGCCGATTTCTCCCCAGTTGCCATAAACACTGTTAAAAACTCTCACTCTGCATACTGTCTTGTGCTTTATTCTACAGTGATTACAGATATTTGGATTTAATTTAAAACATTTATTTCAAATTTTATAGCACAAACTACTGATACACATTTGCTAAACAAAACAATACAGTCTCACAATAAAAACAGACTTAGCATTAAAACTACTCTGCCTATAAATCTCACATTCACCTAAACAGCATTGCACATTGATTTCCCAAGTTTAGGATGATAAAATTTTAAAATGTTCTAAGAAATGACAGTATTAACAACAATCATATCTTACATCAATAACACAGACCTGAAAATGTATAGCATGGTCTGAAAATACATGTTTAGTATAAAACAATACATAATGACACAGTTGGTCTTGCAGCTTTTGAAAAATGAACCTATGCCTTTTATAGAAAGCTACAGAGCATATGCTTAATGTGGACAACTAATGGATGGTCAGAAACTAGCAGGGTCATCAGTTTACACACCATTGCTATACCAATCTCAGCTCTGTATGTCACAAATAACAGTTAACAACAGCGTGTGTTGAGGCATTTGGCCGGGCTTGTATGTGCTGTCTGATCACTGTGGGATTGACAAAAGTAAAGATGAATATATCAGAGATGGAATTACAGTTGGGCTGCACTCATACCCAGCAATTAAAGCTACATATATTGACTGTGATAATTTCACACATTTATTGACTGTAATAAAATAGAAGAAAAAAACAATAACAATTGCTTGCAGTTATTTATTTTAACATACACACTCAAACACACGCACTCACACATACATACAAATGTGACCATCAACTACAGCCCCTTACATGTCTATGACTGTACATCACAGAACTTTGTGGTCAAGTGAATGAATAAATGGATAAATAACTGATACACAGGAATGTATCTTCTTACATAACTGTTTTCAGAACAGAGTGTGCAAACCACTGCAACCCCCTTCTGATACCTCTCAACTGCATAGCCCAAGAATCAAGGTAAAAGCTACGAAATGAGGGACAAGAGCAAACAAAGGCACAGAAACTGCTCTTGTACATTTAGAAAGCTGCTAGAGTAATACACTGTGTTAGCATTCAGAAAAAAGCATTGTAAGTCTGAAATTCAATTGTCTGTCATTATTTAGTAACAGACACCTTGTTGATTTGTCAGGAAAAAAAACATGCTTTACACAGAACAGACCAAAATATGAGGCAAAATCAGAGACATCATTTTGCAGAATCAGGAAAAATTGAGAGCATCTATATGATATATTCCCTAACCCCCCATGCATACCTACACACACACACACACACACACACACACACACACACACACACACACACACACACACACACACACACTACCTTCATTGCTAATGCTGCTTTCCTGATGCTGGCTTCTGCTGTGCCTTCCCCGTTTAAAGTTAAATACTATCCAAAGTCAAAATTGCTGATACTTGCTTAAATGCTGCCACTACCAGACCAAAGTCGAACTCTTGTTGCTCGCTTGCAGTTGCATTCTGAAAATGCTGCTTTCCTTAAATGCTGGCTTCTGCTTCCTGGTCGCACTACCAGAAGTGAGCTCCTTGAGCTCACTTTCGACAGGCTGGTAGCCATGAGGGACCTGATGTCATAGTGCACGTGATGACATCAGCGTCAGCGCCGCGAAATTTAAAAACAAAACCAAAGTCTGGTTTTGAATGGAATTTCTAACCGGACAATTTTTCAAAAAAACAGACAGTCCGGTCAAAAACCGGACAGCTGGTAACTGTATCTAAGAGCTGAGCCTGTCTCAACTCATTCTTTGTACCCCTTCCCAGCTCCTTTTCCACAGGACATCTGGTATCCTCTAACAGCAGTGCCTCACTGTCAGCTTGGGTACTCCTTCTCACCTCTGCCCTTGCAGTCACTCTGTCCAAGGCAACATCAGTATCCACCAGCAGCTGTGTCTCACTCCTACATGGTAGCTCCCTTGCTGAAGTAGTGAATCACCAGTCCTGGCTTCAGGTGTGCAGTCTGCCTGTGTCCCCCCAGGTACCAGACCCACATGCCTGTCTCCAAGCATGACTACATGTCACTACATGCACACAAGGTACTGCATTATCAAAATAATTCTCTATCAAGACATCTGCAAGGATATCCTCAAACACACCTACTTGCATGCTTCCTTTTCCACCCTCCCAGTCGAAGTGAACCCTGGCCAAAGACATTTGGAATGGGATCCATCCTAAAGTTCTAACTAGAGTGGACTGCCCAAGCAAGTACTGCTCCTCTTTAACCACTGCAGGCTTCACAATGGTTATATCAGAGGCTGTGTTTCTCTTGGCAGTGGCCTGTTTTCCATCTACAAAGATTGGATATAAACTCTGCTGGTGGTTTGGAACCCCTGTTGTCTCCAGAAGACTTACCACTGGCATTTTGTTATTCCCACTTGCTGGCTTCCCCATCTTTTGTTCCTCACCTTGCCTCCATGGACATCTATATGCTACATGGCCCCACTGGTTACATTTAAAATATTTAACTCTTGATCCTGGCCATGTAACTAAATGAGTGGCTTCCCCTGTTACTGGTGGACTCTGTTGGGGTGGTTTAGGTTGCCCACCATGGGTTCTCTTATATCCATGTGCAGCACCAGGTATCCCTTTCCTGTGCAGTGATGCCCTGCTTGCTAGGTATAGGTCTCCCTTTTTCCCCAACTCATCTACATAGCTGCATTCCCTGTCTGCCAACCAGATTACCATGTCCTCAGGCAAAGTGGTAAGAGCTTGTTCGCTCACCAAAAGGCCTGCCAGCTTTTCAAAAGTGATGGCCTGACACCCACTCATCCACCTATGAAAATAAGTGCTTAGTTCAGCAATATAATCACATGCACTTTCATCTGCCTTGTGTCTATGCTCAATAAACTTTTTTCTGTAAACCTCAGGTGTTAACTTAAAACATTGTAATAAACAGTGCTTAACTTGATCATAATCTAAACAATCAGTATCAGATAATTCAGAAATAAGAGTTACAGCTTTACTGTGGAGGAAGGGGGTAAGGAACTGTACCCAGAGCCCACAGTCAGCATTACACTGTTTGCATATTTTTTCAAATAGATGAATAAAACTATCAGAATTGCCACTTTTGGTACTGAGGGAGAAGTTTACTGACCTTTATTGCTTTTGGGGTATGGCTACTCCCTTCCCCATTACCTCCATGACCCTTGTGAAGAGTTAGCGTTTCCTTTTCATGTTGCCTCTGCCCCTCATTTTCTTTGGCTTCCAAATGCTGCAGTCTCTCTGCTGAATCTACTTCAACCTCCAAACAAATTCTAGTTCCAAACATTTGGATTCCAGTTCAAGTTTCTTTAGCTTCAGATGGATTTTTAAGGCCTCTGAGAAAAAGTTGAACTGTCCTGCTTCTGAGAGCTGTACATCCCCAATACCAGTCTGGTTGTCTTCCTGGTTGTTGGTCTGTGCTGAAGCTGTGGTTAAGGCTGCAATTATTTCCCCTTTAGTCAGCTTGGCATGCCTCGGTCCTTTGGCATGGCACATCTCAGCCAACTGGTTCCTTGTCAGCTTACCATAATCCTCTGCTGACATCCTGTCCTGCTCTACCTGACTAACTAAGCTAACAAATAGTAAATCAATAAAACTATTCTGATATGAAACTCTGAAAGTCTACTTTGTGGTTGCTTGAGAGTACAAACACTTTCTTTAGTGACACTGCTTACAGGCTACAGGAATTCAATATCCACACCACTGCTCAACAATATGTGAGCATTTGATGAGCCCACCACACTGCCACCAATAATAATATGACTCCCACCACTGCTGCCAATATGTAATGGACACCACTATGTGTCATCGCTATGCTTAGCCAGTAATCAAGGAGTCTGAATCCTCACCACTGACACTGGAGAGGGGCATGCACTTGGAATACAAATGGATACACTCAGTATTTCCAGATGCAGACCTCCCTGCATCAAGTACAGTTTCCCTTAACAGCACACAGGGAACACACTCAGCCCAGGGTTTGGATGTTTCTACATCTGTCTCCCTCCAGATCCCCAATAAGTCTCCCCACTGGTACAGCTGTAGGGTTAGGTCCTCAGCCGAGTGTCCAAGCCAAGTCATCCAGTACCCTCTCTGTAAACCCAGTGCTTTCTGTCCCTCCCCCAGGTAGCTCACACACACACACACACACACACACACACACACACACACACACACACACACACACACACACACACACACACACACACACACACACACACACACACACACACACACACACACACACACACACACACACACACACACACAAACACCCTGAGAGATTTGATTTTTCACAAACACAAATGCAATTGGGAAAGGCTGGCACACATGTACCTGCTGTGCCCCCTTCTGCCCAGAGTATAAGGTAATTACCACTGCTACCAGACACTTCACAATTAACTACTCTACGGTCCTTATCAAAGGGTGTCCAATTATACTGTGCAATATTAATACTGATACAAATGGTAGTAGTTCACCAAGAAGGCTAGTCCTTCCAGAGTGGCCCACACAGTGTCACCAAATAAATATAAGTACTCCCAAAGGTTAGATACTCTCTACAAGAACCAGCCACGATAAAATATTAAATATATTTAATAATAAATAATAATACTACATGAACATACTGAATATATATTCACAGTAAACCACAGAGTTCAGATCACAGGTAATATTGAAAAGAATACTGCCACTGGGGATGCACAAGCCAGTGCATTTCTTTGTGCCGGTCCCAAGCCTGGTTAAATGGGGAGGGTTGCGTCAGGAAGGGCATCCAGCATAAAATTGTGCCACATCATATATGCAGAAAACTGTACAGAAATTCATACCGGATCGGTCGAGGCCCGGGTTAACAACGACCGCCACCAGTACTGTTGGCCAACAGGGTGCAGGCGGAAATTAGGTTACTGTTGGCCGAAGGAGGAGAAGAGGCGGAAGGAATGCCCAAAGGCAGGTAAAGGCTAGGACTGTGATAGTGAGGGTCGGAACTTTGAATGTTGGCAGTATGACTGGTATAGGGAGGGAGCTAGCTGATATGATGAACCGAAGGACGGTTGGTATATTGTGTGTGCAAGAGGCCAGATGGAAGGGGAGCAAGACTAGGTGTATCAGAGGCAGTTTCAAATTGTTTTATCATGGTGTGGATGGGAGAAGAAATGGCATAGGCATTATCCTGCAGGAACAGTATGCTAAGAGTGTTTTGGAGGTGAAAAGAGTGTCGGATAGAGTGATGTTTATGAAGCTGGAAATTGATGGTGTAATGATGAATGTTGTTAGTGCATATGCTCCACAAGTTGGGTGTGTGATGGATGAGAAAAAAACATTTTGGAGTGAGTTGGATGAAGTGGTGATGACTCTACCCAAGGGTGAGAGACTGTTGATTGGAGCGGATTTCAATGGGCATGTTGGTGAAGGGAAGAGAGGGGATGAGGAAGTGATGGATAGGTATGGTGTTAAGCAAAGGAATGCAAAAGGTCAGATGGTAGTGGATTTTGCGAAAAGGATGGACATGGCTGTGATGAATACATATTTTAACAAGAGGGAGGAGCATAGGGTGACATACAAGAGTGGAGGAAGATGCACACAGGTGGATTATATCTTATGTAGAAGGGCCAATCTGAAGGAGACTGGAGACTGTAAAGTGGTGGCAGGGGAAAGTGTAGTTAGGCAGCATAGGATGGTGGCTTGTAGGATGACATTGGTGATCAAGAAGAGGAGGACGAGTGTGAGGGCAGCACCAAGGATCAAATGGTGGAAATTAAAAAAGGGTAATTGTGAGGTGATGTTCAGGGAAGAGTTAAGACAGGCACTGGGTGGCAGTGAAGAGTTACCAAATAGCTGGGTAACTACAGCAGAGCTAGTAAGAGAGGTGGCTAGAAGGGTGCTTGGTGTGACATCTGGAAAGAGGAAGGAGGACAAGGAGACCTGGTGGTGGAATGAAGAAGTACAGGAGAGTATACAGAGAAAGAGGTTGGCGAAGAAGAAGTGGGATTGTCAAAGAGATGAAGAAAGTAGACAAGAGTATAAGGAGATGAGGTGCATGGCAAAGAGAGAGGTTGCGAAGGCTAAGGATAAGGCGTATGAAGAGTTGTATAAAAGGTTGGACACTAAGGAGGGAGAAAAGGACCTGTACCGATTGGCTATACAGAGGGACTGAGCTAGTAAAGATGTGCAGCAGGTAAGGGTGATAAAGGATAATGAGGGAAATGTACTCACAAGTGAGGAGAGTGTATTGAGCAGATGGAAAGAGTACTTTGAGGAGTTGATGAATGAAGAGAATGAGAGGGAGAGAAGATTGGATGATGTGCGGATAGTGAATCATGAAGTGAAGTGGATTAGGAAGGAGGAAGTAAGGATAGCTATGAAGAGGATGAAGAACAGAAAGGCTGTTGGTCCAGATGACATACCTGCGGAAGCATGGAGGTGTTTAGGTGAAATGGCAGTGGAGTTTTTAACTAGATTGTTTAATGAAATCTTGGAAAGTGAGAGGATGCCTGAGGAATGGAGAAAAAGTGTTTTGGTACCGATTTCTAAGAATAAGGGTGATGTGCAGAGCTGTAGTAACTACAGAGGGATTAAACTGATCAGTCACAGCATGAAGAGTGTTGATGGAGAAGTACAGAGAAGGTCAGAAGGAGTTGCATTGTGTCTTTGTGGATTTAGAGAAAGCATATGACAGGGTGCCTAGAGAGGAGTTGTGGTATTGTATGAGGAAGTCGGGAGTGTCAGAGAAGTATGTAAGAGTGGTACAGGATATGTACGAGAGTAGTGTGACAGCGGTGGAGTCTGCTGTGGGAGTGACGGATGCATTTAAGGTGGAGGTGGGATTACATCAAGGATCAGCTCTGAGCCCTTTCTTATTTGCAATGGTGATGGACAGGTTGACAGACGAGATCAGACAGGAGTCCCCGTGGACTATGATGTTTGCAGATGACATTGTAATCTGTAGTGAGAGTAGGGAACAGGTGGAGGAGACCCTGGAGAGGTGGAGATATGCTCTAGAGAGAAGAGGAATGAAGGTCAGCAGGACTAAGAGAGAATATATGTGTGTGAATGAGAGGGAGGATAGAGGAATGGTGAGGATGCAGGGAGTAGAGGTGATGAAGGTGAATGAGTTTAAGTACTTGGGCTCAACTGTTCAGAGTAATGGTGAGTGTGGAAGAGAGGTGAAGAAGAGAGTACAGGCAGGATGGAGTGGGTGGAGAAGAGTGTCAGGAGTGATTTGTGACAGACGTGTGCCAGTAAGAGTGAAAGGGAAGGTCTAAAAGAGGGCAGTGAGACCAGCTATGTTATACGGGTTGGAGACAGTGGCATTGACAATAAGGCAGGAGTCAGAGCTTGATGTGGCAGAGTTGAAGATGTTAAGATTTGCACTGGGTGTGACGAGGATGGACAGGATTAGGAATAAGTATATTAGAGGGTCAGCCCAGGTTGGAAGGTTTGGAGACAAAGCCAGAGAGGCAAGATTACGTTGGTTTGGACATGTGCTGAGGTGGGATGCAGAGTATGTCGGGAAAAAGATGCTAAGGATGAAGCTGCCAGGTAACAGGAAAAGAGGAAGGCCTAAGATAAGGTTTATGGATGTGGTGAGAGAGGACATGCAGGCGGTTGGTGTGACAGAGCAAGATGCAGAGGACAGGAAGAAATGGAAACAGTTGATCTGCTGTGGCGACCCCTAATGGGATCAGCCGAAAGAAGAAGAAGACTGAAGGACATATTCAGACAAATAAAGAAAAACAATATATAAACTAAGCTTCACTATATTCCTGACTGAATTTAAGAGTATTTACTGTTCCCTAATAACTTATTTGGGCAAGGCAAAATGAAATACATGAGCAGTCTTACTAGTCAGGCTTCCAAACAGAATATTATGTATTTTGAGATTGCTCCCTGTAAAATATAATATCCAAGATGACTTGCAGAATAACCTCATCTGGTTACATGACTCTAGGTTCCCACAATATATCTTCTGAAGTTTGAGAGAGGACTTTAGCAGACTGCTACAATACACATTTAGAGCTTTTATGGCAATGCCTAGGAGCCAGAAACATTTAAAACACTTCTTCCCCTTTTTTACAAAAGCTAAGGACTACTCAGCACCGTGGGGTAACATTCAATTATTTAACAGCTCATTTACATTTCCTTTATTTTTCTTAAAATAAGCCAGCTGGTTAACCATTAATGTGCCAGTGTCCCCTATTAAAACATATACCATTAATTCAGATACCATAATACGTGTACATTTCTCTTCATTTCAGTATGGTGTACTGTTGATACATTTTAACATGATTAAGACAAACAAAGCTCACAAATACATTTTCAGCACAAGCGTCTGTCTGTACAGATCAGTTTGATATACAAATGACATATAATTATTTACAAAATTCCAGCTAGCTGTGCTGGCACAAGTCATGCATCCACTGCCCTACTTCTCCCTGGTACAGCTGGCAATATCTCCTATCGCCACACTGATGTTAAACCTTTTTTGATTTTTTTTCCATTCAATTTCTCTTACAAAACTTTCTAAATTCCTTCTGCAGTTTTTTAGCTGAAAGCATCAATCCAATTAGTTTTACACAGTGACTGTTTTGCTTCCATATAATCTGTAACTAATCTCCTGTCCATTGGTTTAGATTTCAGTTTGACAGAATTATCTATCAAGAATTTAACCTTTATATCCCCATGATCACTGCATATTAATTAACGGTGGTAAAACTTGACATGAAGTAACAGTAATTTCTTTAGGAACACAAACAATATCTAGTAGTTCCATTCCCTGTTAAGTTTTTTTACAACCTAAAGCAACTGTTGTTCCTGAAAATACATTGTGAATAATTGCCTTACTAATGTTGTTGAATCTATATTATTCCAGTCTGTTTCTGGTACATTTAAGTCCCCAGCCATTATTATTCTTCCCCCCTGTGCGTCATGTATGAATTCCTGTAGGTTATCAGCACTTGACTTTGGTGCTCTATGTGATGATTGGGGAGAGATGGGCGAAGGCTGCCAGCCTAGGCAAATAGAATTTAATATATAATTCTATCATTTGTATAAATAAATGTAAAATACAGGCTTGTGTTTTTAAATGAAAGAAAACACTGCAAAATGTGAACTTCAAGATGGTTGCAGCATTGCCATCTGCTGTAAGGAAAACCAAGCCAAGCATTTCAAATGTCTTTGAAAGTACAAAATCTAAAAAATGATGCCAGAGCGGCTAGCTGAACACATTCATCCTATTGTCAACTTAAGGAATAATTGTTAGAGTGTACATGTGGAAGGTGCTTTATTGCTTTGGTTTCTGCTAGAGTGTATATGTGAAATGCCTTTTATTGTTCTATTCTTCTGTGCAGGTGTTAGCTTGCTAAATAATGTAAATGCAGTTTCTGTTAGCCTGGGAACTCAGAGCCGGTGTCAAGATGATGCAATATGAATACTGGGAAAACCTAAGTGTCAAAAACGATGTAATCTGGGGAGGACCCAGAGACATGTTTGTTAGTAATGTTTAAATACTATTTCTCAGAAGAGACCAAAAAGCATTTTGACTTTGGACATCAAACCCAGCACTGCTTATGCTGTTTATGTATGTAAGTAGGATTGTAGCACTGTGTTTTCTCTTAAGAATAACTAAAGATTAGTAAATTAGATTAAGTATTTTTCTGTGTAATCAGATCTTTCCTACAACATTATTTTAAGCTTCTGTGTGATCTCTGAACTCTTAGATATCTCTGTGGTGTAGTAGTTTTGTCTTGTGTTTTAATTATTTATTACTACATATTTTTAAAACCTTCTACCTATGGCTGCTTTGTGTAGAGATAAGCTCTAGAGTACATTGCATATTTATATAGAGTTTATTGTAATAGGCCACTCTGATAAGCCTTAGACTGTATGGTCACATTACCACTGGATAATAATATTGCACAGTAATAATTGGACACCCTTTTAAGGGCCTTTTAATAGCTGATATTATTAACTGGGTGGTGGCAGTAATTACTACCGTATAGTCTGGGTAAAGAGGCACAGCTAGAGAATATGTGTCAGCCTTTCCCAGGAGTGTCTGTGAAGTTGTATAAATGCTTATCTCAAAGTGTGTGTGTGTTGTGTCAGCTACTTGGCAGGGACACGAAGCACTGTTTGGACAGAGATGGTACTGGAGGTTTTAGCTTGCCCAGTTAGGCTGAGACCTGGACCCTATAGCTGTGCCAGTGGGGAGTCTTATTGGGGACCTGGTGAGCAAGGGAGCAACCAGCCCCAGATTGACTGTGATCTCTGTGTGCACTTAAGGGAAATTGTACTTTACTGTGTGTATTAGTTATCCTTTTCTCTTCTAGGAGACGACCTCCCTGGTGTTAGTGGTGTGGATTGAGGCTCCTTGTTTGCTGGGCCAGGGCACGGTCATCACAAGTGTTTGGCAGTGGTGGGATCTACTTCACATACTAATTAGCTTGTAGTGGTGTGGGTAGGGCGAATTCCTGTAGCTTATGTACAGTGATCTCTAAAAGTGTTTTGCACTCTAAAACAGCCACACAGTGTATACTCAGAGTTCAGATCACAATTGTTTTATTTATTTTGTTAGCTTAGTGTTAGTCAGGGTGAGCAGGCAGCATGTCAGCAGAGGAGTATAGAAATCTGACAAGGAGCCAGCTGGCAGAGATGTGCCAGGCTAGGGGGCTGGTGCATGGAAACCTGACTAAAGCAGACCTGATTGCAGCCTTGGTTACCGCTGCATCAGAAAACAGCAGCCTGGAGGACAAGCAGACTGACAGTGGAGATACAATATCCTCGAAGAATGGACAGCTCAACCTTTCTGCAGTGGACTTAAAAATCCAGCTGGAGCTAAAGAGCCTTGAGTTGGAGGCCAGGCATATGGAACTAGAAGCAGCCGAGAGAATGAGGAGCCTAGAAGATGAAGAAAATGAACACCAGAGGAGGCATGAGAGGGAAATGCTGACTCTTCGCCAGAGTCATGGAGGTAATGGGGAAGGGAATAACTGGACCCCAGAAGCACAAAAGGTCAGTAAATTTCTTCCACATTTTAAAGAGAGGGATAATTTTGATAGCTTCATTCATATGTTTGAGCGGGTATGTAAACAGTATGAAGTTGACCAAAGGCTCTGGGTATGGTTCCTGATCCCCTTACTCCATGGTAAAGCTATAACTTCTTTAGCAAAAATGCATGACACTGACTGTTTTGATTACACTGCTGTAAAAAGACATTCATTGGAATGTTTTAAGCTAATACCTGAAATGTATAGGAAAAAGTTTCATGAGCATAGACGCAAGGCAGATGAAAATGTATGTGAATATGTTGCTGAACTGAGCACTTCTTTTCATAGCTGGGTGAGTGGATGTCAGATCACCACTTTTGAAGGGCTGGCAGACCTTTTGGTAAGGGAACAAGCCCTTAGCACTTTGCCTGAGGACATGAGAATCTGGTTGGCTGATAGACAGTGTGCTACTTCAGAGGAGTTGTGGAAGAAGGGAGACCTATACCTAGCAAGCAGGGCAGCCCTGCACAGGAAGGGGACCCCCAGTACTGCTCATGGGTCTAAAGGAACCCATGGTGGGCAGCACAGACTGCCCCAACAGAATATGCCAGTAGCAGGGGAAGCTACTAGTCCAGGTACACGTCCAGGAGCTAGGGTTAAATATTTTGAATGCAACCAATGGGGCCATGTGGCATACAGGTGTCCACAGAGGCAAGGTGGGGAACCAAAGATAAGGGAGTCAGTAAGTGGGAAAGACAAAATGCCAACAGTAGGTTGTCTTGAGACAACCGGGGTATGGAACTACTATCCTGCAAATGTCCTGAGAGGGAAGGATTTGGATGAGGAAGTACTATGTACTTATGTAGTTACATGCAGTGAGGCTAGGAGACAAGCATGTGGGTCTGGTAGCCTGGGGGAGACCCAGACAGACTGCATACTTGTAGCCAGGACTGCTGAGGTGGTTACATCAGGGAGTGAGCTACACTGTAGCAGTGAGACTGAATGTGAGCCACAGCTGCTTGTAGGTACTGATGTTCCCTTGGACAGGATAACTGCAAAGGAAGAGGTGTGTAGTAGTACCCAGGCTGACAGTGAGGCACCACTATCAGAGGATGCTAGACTTCCAGTGGAAGAGGAGCTGGGAAGGGTTACAAGGAGAGACTTGAGACAGGCTCAGCTCTCAGTCCGTACATTGCAAGGCCTGAGGCAGGTAGCTAGGGAGGCACATGATTCTCAAGGGAAGGGGGAATCTGTATGCTGGAACAAAGGGTTACTGTACAGAGAGTGGACCCCTGAGGGAGGGCTAGAAGGTGAGAGAGTGCAGCAGTTGGTAGTGCCTAGAGTTTACCATCTGGCATTTCTAGCCATAGCCCATGATATTCCCTTTGCAGGTCATATGGGCATAAAACATACAAAGAGGCATATTATGCAAAACTTCTATTGGCCTGGAATTTCCAGAGATGTAACAGTGTACTGCAGGACCTGTGAGCAGTGCCAAAAGGTAGACAAGGCAGGAGACAAGGTGAGAGCTCCTTTGATGCCTTTGCCTGTGATTGAGGAGCCATTTCAGAGGGTAGCTATGGATATTGTGGGTCCTCTGAGTTCCACAGGGAAAAAGTATATCCTAGTGATTGTAGAGTATGCTACACTATACCCTGAGGCAGTGGCTTTGTCCACCATTGAGGCAGAGAAGGTGGTAAATGCTTTGCTAGAGATTTTCAGCAGGGTAGTTTCCCAAAGGAAATACTGTCTGACAGAAGTGCCAATTTTATGTCAGACCTGCTGGCTTATCTGTGCAAGTCCTGTGGGATGAAACACATGAATACCATCCCCTACCATCCCCAGACTAATGGTCTTGTTGAGAGGTTAAACTCTACAATCAAGTCCATGTTACGGGCATTTGCAGATCAGTTTAAGAGGGAGTGGGACAAATATTTGCCCCATCTGTTGTTTGCTTACAGAGAGGTTCCCCAGGAATCCACACTTTTTTCACCCTTTGTGTTTCTGTATGGGCATAGGGTGAGGGGACCTCTAGATTTAATTTGAGATGAGTGGGAAGGTGAGTGTGAGTCTCACAAGGAGTCTCTTGTGGCATATGTCCTGAAACTCAGGACAAGGCTCGGGGAACTCATGGGCCTGGCCCAGGAGAACCTCGCAGAAGCCCAACAATAGAAAAAGGTGTGGTATGAAAGGAATGCTCGAGCTGTAGAGTACGCTGTAGGGCAGCAGGTGATGGTTCTCATTCCTGTCAGACACAGCAAGTAGCAAGGTGGTAAGAAAGGTAAGTGATGATAACTACATAGTGGAAGTGCTAGGCAGATGGCAGGGGCACAAATTGTACCATGTTAACATGATGAAACCTTATCATGATAGGGAGGCCCTTTGCTGAGCATTTGCAGTGGATTGCAGGAGGAGTCTGAGGGAGAGCTGGGGACTGATCTCCTCACTGAGGCTCGGGCTGACACCTCGGTGGAAGGGGTAGCAATGTCCCAGCAGCTATCTCCTACCCAGGTTTGAGAAATCCGAGCAGTGTTGCAGGAATTTGGGGATGTATTCACTGAGAAACCAGGGTGCACCCACCTGGTGCAGCACCAGGTGGATACAGGATCCCAAAGGCCTATCAGGCAGCCCCCTTATAGGGTGCCTGAGAGAGTCAAACATACTCTGAAGGAAGCGGTACAGGAGATGTTGGAAATAGGGATGATTCAAGAGTCCAACAGTCCCTGGGCCTCACCAGTGGTGTTGGTGCCAAAGAAGGATGGCAGCACCAGGTTCTGTGTATATTACAGGAAATTAAATAGTCACACAGAATCAGATGCTTACCCCATGCCTAGGACAGATGAGGCCCTAGAGCAGCTGGGTGGGGCTAAGTATCTTACAACCATTGATCTTACCAAGGGTTACTGGCAGGTGCCCTTGACTCCCAGTGCTAGAGAGAAGTCAGCCTTTGTGACTCCTTTTGGCTTGTATGAGTTCACAAAGATGCCCTTTGGGATGCAGAATGCCACAGTGACATTCCAGAGGCTGGTATATCATATCTTAGCAGGAGCAGGTGGGTTTGCCCTCAGTTACATGGATGATATTGCTATCTACAGCCATTCCTGGCAAGAGCACCTTCAGCATGTCAGTGAGGTCCTGGGCAGACTACAGAGGGCAGGGTTGACCATTAAGCTGAGTAAATGTCAGGTGGGTATGGCAGAGGTCTCCTACCTAGGACATTGTGTGGGGAGTGGTAAGATAAAGCCAGAACCTGCGAAAGTGTAAGCTATTCAGGCATGGCTTGCACCTGTTACCAAAAAGCAGGTGAGGGCATTCTTGGGGACAGCAGGGTACTACAGAAAGTTTGTTCCCAATTATAGTACCATAGCTGCTCCCCACACAGACCTGACAAGAAAGAACAGGCCAGATAAGGTAGTGTGGACCCCAGCATGTGAGCAGGCATTTCAGAAGCTTAAGAAAGCTTTGGGAGGAGGACCCCCTGCATTAGCCAGTCCAGACTACAGCAAAGACTTTGCTGTGCAGGTGGATGCTTCAAACTATGGGGTGGGAGCTGTACTTAGCCAGATTTCTTCAGAGGGAGAAGAGCACCCAGTGGTTTATCTCAGTTGTAGGCTCCAACCTTGGGAGGAATGCTATGCAGCGGTAGAAAAGGAATGTCTAGCCATAGTGTGGGCACTACAAAAACTTTAGCCTTATCTGTATGTAAGAAAATTCACTGTGATGACAGATCACAACCCTCTAATGTGGTTAAACAGCACCAGTCAGCAAAATGTCAAGTTGCTAAGATGGAGTCTGGGGTTGCAAGAAAATGATATGTCAGTGCAGCACTGTAGTGGGAGTAGCAATGCCAATGCAGATGGGCTCTCAAGACAGGAAATGGGGTGAGGTACACCCAGATAGACCTGATACTCTCAAGCGATGTTTCTCAAGGGGCACTTGAAAAACATGCTTGAGTTCCCCGGGGGGAAGAGATGTGATAACTGGGGAGAGATGGGCAAAGGCTGCCAGCCTAGGCAAATAGAATTTGATATATAATTCTATCATTTGTATAAATAAATGTAAAATACATGCTTGTGTTTTTAAATGAAAGAAAACACTGTAAAATGTGAACTTTAAGATGGTTGCAACATTGCCATCTGCTGTACGAAAAAACAAGCCAATCATTTCAAATGTCTTTGAAAGTACAATTATCTAAAAAATGGTGCCAGAGCGGCTAGCTGAACACATTCTTCCTATTGTCTTAACTTAAGGAATAATTGTACATGTGGAAGGTGCTTTATTGCTTTAGTTTCTGCTAGAGTGTATATGTGAAATGCCTTTTATTGTTGTATTCTCCTGTGCAGGTGTTAGCTTGCTAAATAATGTAAATGGAGTTTCTATTAGCCTGGGAACTAAGAGCAGGTGTCAAGATGATGCAATATGAATACTGGGAAAACCTAAGTGTCAAAAATGATGTAATCTGGGGAGGACCCAGAGACATGTTTGTTAGTAATGTTTAAATACTATTTCTCACAAGAGACCAAAAAGCATTTTGACTTTGGGCATCTAACCCAGCACTGCTTATGCTCTTTATGTATGTAAGTAGGACTGTAGCACTGTGTTTTCTCTTAAGATTAGCTAAAGATTAGAAAGTTAGTTTAAGTATTTTTCTGTGTAATAAGATCTTTCCTACGATATTATTTTAAGTTTCTGTGTGATCTATGAACTCTTAGATATCTCTGTGGTGTAGTAGTTTTGTCTTGTGTTTTAATTATTTATTATTAAATATTTTTAAAACCTTCTACCTGTGGCTGCTTTGTGTAGAGATAAGCTCCAGAGTACATTGCATATTTATATAGAGTTTATTGTAATAGGCCACTCTGATAAGCCTTAGACTGTATAGTCACATTACCATTGGATAATAATATTGCACAGTAATAACTGGACACCCTTTTAAAGGCCTTTTAGTAGCTGATATTATTAACTGGGTGGTGGCAGTAATTACTACCGTATAGTCTGGGTAAATGGGCACAGCTGGAAGACTGGTGTCAGCCTTTCCCAGGAGCATCTGTGAAGTTGTATAAATACTTATCTCAAAGTGTGTGTGTGTTGTGTCAGCTACTTGGCAGGAACACGAAGCACTGGTTGGACAGAGACGGTATTGGAGGTTTTAGCTTGCCCAGTTAGGCTGAGACCTGGACCCTATAGCTGTGCCAGTGGGAAGTCTTATTGGGGACCTGGTGAGCAAGGGAGCAACCAGCCCCAGACTGACTGTGATCTCTGTGTGCACTTAAGGGAAATTGTACTTTACTGTGTGTATTAGTTATCCTTTTCTCTTCTAGGAGATGACCTCCCTGGTGTTAGTGGTGAGGATTGAGGCTCCTTGATTGCTGGGCCAGGGCATGGTCATCACAAGTGTTTGGCAGTGGTGGGATCTACTTCACATACTAATTGGCTTGTAGTGGTGTGGGTAGAGCAAATTCCTGTAGCTTATGTACAGTGATCTCTAAAAGTGTTTTGTACTCTAAAACAGCCATGCAGTGTATACTCAGAGCTCAGATCACAATTGTTTTATTTCTTTTGTTAGCTTAGTGTTAGTCAGGGTGAGCAGGCAGCATGTCAGCAGAGGAGTATGGAAAGCTGACAATGAGCCAGCTGGCGGAGATGTGCCAGGCTAGGGGACTGGTGCATGGAAACCTGACTAAAGCAGACCTGATTGCAGCCTTGATTACCACTGCATCAGATCTGTGAAAAATATATCCTAACACCTGTACAAGTTATGCTATCTAAGAGGGCTGTATGTTTCTGACTAACAGTCAGAAAGTCCTTGTAGATGAGATTATTTATACCAACATGAATAAAAACAGATCTGTACTTCCTTACATTAAAGCATCCTAAGGCTTGTCTCACATCCTCTATTTTTGCTCCTGGCAAGCTGTGATGTCCCCTCTCTGGACCAGTAATCAAGGAGCCTGAATCATCATCACTGACACCAGTGATGGATGCTTACTTGGAACAAAGCTAGATACACACATCATTTCCAGATGCAGCCCTCTGCACCAAGCACAATTTCCCTTCCCACACAGGGAACACACTCAGTCCAGGGTCTGGGTTTCCATCTCTCTCTCTCTCCAGGCCCCCAATAAAACTCCCTACTGGCACAGTTATAGAGTTGAGTCCTCAGTCGAGTATCCCAGGCCAAGTCCTGTACCATCCTGTCTGTGAAATCAGTGCTCTGTATCCCTACTTCAAGTAGCTGACAAACACACTTTTTGAGATTTGATTTTCATAAACACACACACACACACACACGCACACACACACACACACACACACACACACACACACACACACACACACACACACACACACACACACACACACACACACACACACACACACACACACACACACACACACACACACCTGAAAAAGGCTAGCACAGACTTACTAGTTATGCCCTTCTGCCCAGTCTGTAAGGTAGATACTGCCACCAGGACACTCCAAACCCCCAAACCAGCTACTCTAAGACTCTTACAAGGCTACCCAATTATAATGAATAAAATTAATACTAATACAAATGGTAGTGTTTAACCAATGCAGTAAGGCTTTCAGGAGCAGCCACACTGTCACCAAGTAAATATAAGTACTCTCAAAGGTTAAAATATTCTCTAAAGACCAGACACAATTAAACGTTTAAATATATTTAATAATAAATAATAAAAGAACAAAAAAGTACTAAATATCTATTTACAATAAACACCAGAGTTTCACTCACAGGAAATATTGAATAACACAGATGAATAGATTCACACAGATACCGGAAAAATAGCACTTAATTAATCTCACGATATTTTCATGCCTGATCTAAAGAATTACTATTCCCTGGTTACTTATTAAAGCAGGGCAAGATTAAGTGGCTGAGTGAACCTTCTATGTCAGGTTTCAAAAACAGACTGCAGTGAGACTTCTGTCTCATCTAGTATTAAAACATAATTTCAGTACTGGATTACAGAATGACATCACATACATCTGATCATCTGAGTCTGGTTCCCACACTCTCGCTTTGCTAGAAACTGAACCAGAATCTAGCACATATGTGTTATAATGGACAAATACACACAGAGCTTTGTTAAGATGTGTTACAACATCTGGAAGCTATAAAACCATTTCAACATTTCACCCTTGCAGGGTAGCAATTATTTCACTACTAAGGACAACACAGCGGGATTCCTAGTCCTTGTTTCCACAGATGTTTCATCTCTGGCTGGATTCAGAACTGTAAGGTGCAATCTTTATAGCCCAAACCAGGTAATTTCATTTCAGACTATTTTTCAAAGTTAGCTGGACTCAGATTAACCTTTTCTTTTCCAGTATCCTCTGTTATACTATATTCATTTCAACAATTAGAATACAGTCTGACATACAAGTGTATTTCTTTTCTCTACAGCAGGACCCGCTGTTGGTACATTTTTTTACACAAGCAGTTTTACAAATGCATTTCAACACAATAACCTGTACAAATCAGTCTGATGTACAAATGACATATAATTCTTTACAAAACTCCAACTAGCTATGCTGGCATATGTTACACATCCACTGCCCTACTTCTCCTGGCATTGCTGGCAATACCTCACATCATCTCACAAGCATAACACTATTCAGTGTTCATTATCTTCTCTGCAAATGTAAGTATCAGTTTCTCTAATAACTGAATCTTCCATTACTAGAATATCTTTTCTGACCAAATCTGAAGAATTTTCAACATCTAATTCAATAATATCTGCTCTATCAATTGTTACAAAAGAATGATCTTCATCACCACTAGTTTTATTAATCCCACTGTTTTCATTGTGTATTATATTTGCAAATATACAATTCTTATCCAGCTGGCTTTGTACATCCACAGCTTGAGCCATGTGCTCAACATCTGTCTTTGTTATCTTTTTTTCTTACAGTAATTTTCTTCAATCCTTCCATATTCAATTTTGATTTCTTCCTTTTCACCTGCCCCTTGCCTCTTTTTTCTACCTTCTCTTTTGCTTCTCTTTTTCTTCTGTACACTGAATGTTTTCTGATAAAAAAGTTATCATTCCCTGTAATCTGTGTGTTACATAACAAAGCAGTTTCCTTTTTAGTATGTATTCTCTTTACTTTATAAACATTTATCAGTTTCTTTTTCTTCCTTGTTATTTGTTGTGAACTTCTTATTTTCTTTCTTTTTCATTTCCTTCTAAATGCTTGGAATCCTCAGATCGCTGAATACTTGTATCCAGAATTCCAAGGTTGCCAGGGTTTCAGGGTTTGAGTGAACTTTACAGACAATATACACATCCTTGCCTAAATGTGTTCTATTTGCTGTTTGCCTGACATTATCTCACCATTCCAATCATTAACATATGTAACAACAGCTCTCAAAGCCATGCCAATTGCACATATGCAATCATCATCGGTAAGTTTCGATTTGCTACTAATAATGATAAGCAAATCATCCGGCTTTTGACATGAGGAACGCAGATCACCGGTGTTATCAGGCATTACCTTTAAATATACATAGCATATTGCAGTGTACAAGAGAACGTAGACTGTGCCCTTAGTTTAGAAGAAAATGATCTAAGGGAAAAGTTGCTTAATTTAATAGAGAACGATAGACATATTAAGATCAAAGAAACAAATAGATTACAGAAAGTAAATAAGACCCAAAATGTTAGAAGTTCGATAAAACAAATGAACACAGTAATCAAGACTGTTCACAGAAATTCATGCGATATAACACAAGTAAATAGGACATATTACTGTGCAGCTAAATTAATAACAGACAAAGCCTTATCACAAAAATATAGGACAGTAAGGGAAAGGAATGGGAGAAATCAAATGCCATCATGGAAGTATCAACTAGAGAAAACTATAAGGCTATTAAAATAAGATGTTTTGCTGTTAGAAGAGTACAGAAGAGGGAATAGATCACCAAAAATACTTAGAAAGGTAGACATGATAAAAGCAACACACAGTATCAGAACAGACCAGGATCTATCGTACACTATTGCAAATAATAAGCTAAGATATCAGCACAGGCAGAAAAAAACGTGGAAGATATGCAGATAAACAAAAATGCAAAGTGCAAAATAAGCAGTTTAGTGATGGCCCAAAAAGTTTTATACAGAATTG
The DNA here is from genome assembly GCF_019279795.1 of Protopterus annectens. NCBI lineage: Eukaryota > Metazoa > Chordata > Ceratodontiformes > Protopteridae > Protopterus > Protopterus annectens. Next base: position 650,953,975 of record NC_056744.1, on the reverse strand, counting down.
GGAAAAAAGGCAAAAGGAACAGAAACACAACCAAAAAAGAAGAAATAGACACATTTCAGAAAAATATCTATGAAGATCCTGTAGAACATAACAAAGATGCTGAATGGATAGAAGAATTAAAAGTAAGAAGTTCAAATGTACAGAATATGAAATGGGATGATGTAACGGCCAGAGAAATGAAACAAAATTAAGAAACACTCCTAAATGGAAAATCCCAGTCTCAGATGCAGGACCTAACTTCTGGCTGAAAGTATTAATATCTTTACGTGAAGATTTAACCCTGAGTAACATCTATTTATATGCGCACCCTGAACAGATGCCAACCTGGTTAACAACAGGAAAATTATACTCCTCCTTAAGCGTGAACCTGCAAGATACCCTAAAAACTATAGATCAATAACTTGCCTAACTACAATGTCTAAACTATACACTGGAATTGATATCGACAAGAGTTTATAGTCATTTAGAGGAAAACACAATCATGGCAATAGAACAAAAAGGCAATAAAGAAAGTCATATTGAAAAAGGATCATTTGTTCTTAAATAAAGTCATATGGAAAATTGTAAAAAGGGAAAGAATCTAAATATGGCATGGATAGAATATAAAAAAATCTTTTGACAGCATCCCATATTCATGGATAAAGGAGTATTTACAAATGTATAATATATATCCTACATTGATCTATTAAATTATAGTGATGTTGAAAGAGTGGTAAACCACTTTGCAGGTAAGCCATGATAAAGGACAAATAATTATCCCAGGGATAACAATTCAATGGGGGATATTCCAGGATGATAGCTTTGTTACCGCTGCTCTTTTGTCTTGCCCTTAACCCATTCAGCTGTCTACTTAACAGATTAGGTCATGGATACAGTCTGGGTCCCAGAAAACAACAAAGTGTAAACTCTTCTCAACTTCTTTTTGTGGATGATTTAAAACAGTATAGTTTATCAGATGAACAACTGAAAGCACAACTGCAAGAGGTCAAAACTTTCTCAGATATAAGAATGTCATTTGGTCTTGATAAATGTGAAAAAACAACCTTTAAAGCAGGAAATCTGCAGCACCAAGAAAATATCAGTCTTGGACAGAAATGTGATATAAAGGAACGTGAGCAGGAGGGACTCTATGAATATTTGGGAATTGCTGAAGTGTCAGCAATAAAACATGAACAAATGTGAATAAAACGTAGTAAGGAATATTTTAGAAGACTAAAATTAATACTGAAAACATCCTTGATATGTAGGAGCAAAGTACAAGCTATAAACCGATTTGCTCTTCCTTGTTCTAACCTACAGTTTTGGGGTGAGTGACTGGCCCCAAAGGTATTGGATTAGTTGGACAGGAAAAAAAAAATGCTTCACTCATCAAATGATTTATAAAAATAAGTGTACACCAAGATTATATATTCCCTGTTCTGAAGGAGTTATGGACCTCCTCAAAACTGATTACATGTATAAGTCTGTAATCCTAGGACTGCATACATATCTGCTGACCTCACAATAAACAACATAGTGAATGTTTTAAAACATGTGGAGAACAAGTCTAAGATGACTTCCTTGCTTAATTTAGCAGAAGCATATTGGTGCCAAGTGGGAATGGAAATCAAACCAGAAAGTAGAAAAAAATCAGGCAGCAAATGAATGTGCCAAAAAAACAAAAGAAAGAATATAAGGTGAAAGATCAGATGAGAAGGCAAGAAATGTGGGAAACCCATGAATATTGTTCCAAGTACAGAATACTCCTGGAACAACCTCATGTTGGTCAGGATCTGATACAGGAATGGTTAAGGGAGGTGAATTTAAACCAAATAAAAAAAAGGTTAATATTGGTGGCCCAGGATAATGAACTATGTACACATTGATTTACAAAGTCCATTGAACATGTTGGAGA
>NC_056744.1:650909581-650947081 GCF_019279795.1 Protopterus annectens | reverse complement strand
CATCAATGACTTCCTCAGAAACATTAAAACAAACCTTTCCACACATTTAAAAGTGTGACAAACAGCATCACATGATAAAAACCACAAATAGGAAATGGCCATGAATTTGATTAATTAACTTCAATTAGGTCCATTTAAAGTAACAACCCCCCCCCCCCCATTGTTCTTAACAAATAAAAATATCATAAAAAACAGTCACAATCCAAAATTCCCCAATATATAGTGTCCTGGTATACTTATAGGTTCATAGGTTCATACTAGGCTATCTGCCCTAGGGCATTTATAAGCCTAGCCAGAGTGTGTTTGGCTTTCGCCACCCATTTTAAATTAATTTTGCTATGCCTTTTTTTGAGGTTAGTATACTGTGCCTCTGTCTAACAGTGACACAGAAGTGATAGCCGGGGTAAACCTACGATCTCCCATCCACTCATCAAGATTCCTCTTGAAGAGAGTCAATGTGGGACTCTGCCTAACCTGGACTGGGATTTTATTCCAGAGTGAAGGGAGCCTCTGGGTTATGAATCTGTCCCTCCAGCATGTCCTATTTATTTCAGTGCTGAGGTTCAAGTCTCTCTAGCGTGTAGCTCGATGGGATTTGGATTTTCTGAGGTGCAGCATGTCCATTAATTCCGGGTTGGACATGGCTTTATACGTCAGGCACAGATCGCCTCTGAGCAGGCGGTATGCCACTGAGTAGAGCTGGAGTTTCTTTAACCGGGCAGCATAATGCATCTGTTTGAGCCCTTTGATCCTCTTGGTGAGGTACTTTTGGGGTCTTTCCAGTTGCTGCAGGTGTCTGGTAAGGTACATCCCAAAGGGGCATTGTACTCAATTATGGGCCTGATGAGGGATAAGTAAAGAGTCACGATGACCTCCCTGATCTAGATGTGAATCCCTTCATGATTAGGTGGGCTATATAAAATGTTTTTCTAACCACTTTGGTCACATGGTTGTCAAATGAGAGATTGCTATCAACTTGGGTCCCCAGGTCCCTAATGACTTCTTCTGTACTTAATGGATTACCACCTATGTGGTAATTTGTGGGCACTTTGTTTTTGCCAAAGGGGATGACTATACACTTTTTGGCGTTTAACTTGAGGCCATGGCTCTGGCACCAGTTGTCTGTTTCTATGAGGCCCTTTTGGAGGATGCTTGTGTCAGCTGGAGAGTTGATTATGGTGCCCAGTTTGCAGTCATCTGCGAACTTGGTCAGCCACAGTCCTTCTGTGTTGGCCTGTACCGCCGAGAAATATATACTGAACAAGAGAGGTCCCAGGACTGAGCCTTGTGGGACGCCACTTGTAACTGGTTTGGAGTCTGACATGGCTCCAGCAATTCTAACCATGTGGGTTCTGTCCTTGAGCCAGTTTGCAACCCATCTAGTGACATAGGGGTTTATATTTAAGCTGGTGAGCTTATCTATAATGCCCAAGTGGGGTATTGTATCGAAGGCTTTTGCGAGGTCCAGGTAGGCTGTGTGGACCATCTTCCCCTCATCAATGGCCTTGGTGACTGTTTCAAAGAAATCGATCAGGTTTAAGAGGCAGGATCTGCCCTTAACAAAGCCAAACTGGGTAGGATCCAGTGTCTGTAGGTCCCCAATATCTTTTTTATGAGGTCCATGATGATCCTTTCCATAGATTTGCAGACCAAGCTAGTCAGGCTTATGGGGCGATAGTTTCCAGGATCCGTTGAGGCACCACCTTTGTGGAGAGGGACCACTGTTGCTGTACGCCACTCTTTGGGTACATATCCTGTAGTAAGGCTAAGATTGAACAGTAGTTTTATGTTTGGGTTTAGCTCTTCTTGGAGTTCATGTAGGACCACTGTTGCTGTACGCCACTCTTTGGGTACATATCCTGTAGTAAGGCTAAGATTGAACAGTAGTTTTATGTTTGGGTTTAGCTCTTCTTGGAGTTCATGTAGGACGCAGCCCGGGACACCATCTGGTCCCATTGATGCTTTGTTTTTTGCTTTGGAGAGGGCGGCTCTTACCTGAGCATCTGAGATGTCAGGGGGGCAGCACTCTGTTGGGATAGATATTTGCCCTTTTGGTGGGGAGAGGGGGGAGAAGTTTGCACTGAACCTGTCAGCTAGGATGTTGGCAATGTCTGTGGGCTCGGTGTATTTTTTGTCATTTTGGACTAATTCTGAGCATATCTGGGAATTCCCACCCAGGTTCCTAACATAACTAAAGAAAGCCTTGTGATTATCCTTAGTGTCCTGTGCAATTTTTCTCTCGAAGCTGGCCTTAGACGATTTTATGAGTGCCCGTAGTTTTTTGCTAATACTGATCAGAGATGCCTTCCCTTTTTGGGATTTTGCTCTAACTTGAAGGTTAGTAATGGAAACCAAGGGCCTCCGGTCTTGGTTTCTGTAAGAAAAGAGGATAATGAGAAATAAGAATTACATAAGTAGAATGGGTAAAATGAGCAGTGAAGATGGATGTATGGAAATGATTGCTTGTTCCTCTGTAGTCATAGGTTTGCTTCTTACATTTTCCTACTGTGATACTCTGAGCAAATCTATAAAACAAACAGTACTACTGAGTCACGTCTGAAAAAAAGGACTTGTGAGTAACAGGTTTGCATGATTAACAAAATAATTCATTTACATGGTTAACAACAGAAACAGAAGAAAGGAAATATGAAATTACAGAACATCAGAAGAAAACTACATAGGCTTTTAAATGCAAGTCTGTGTTGAGAGCCTCTAAGTATTTACAAACAGTAGTTACAGAGGGAAATTCTGAGTCAAAGGAAATCCTTAACAATTCATAGAGAAAGAGGAAAGGAAGGGTCACATAAATGAGGTCCTACATGCACCTAATACCAAAATAACAGGATCCATAGGGTGAGAAAAGTGGACAAAATGGGATCCTACCTTAAACAGGTTCTATACTGTAATGTACTGTCTCTGTTCTTAGAAGTTAAAGATTGGTTACCGAAAAGAGTTCACGAGTTGAAAGGGCTAGGTGTAGATGAGGACAATGAAAAGACATTTCTGATCATTTTGAAAACTTTGTATGAAAAAAATGATTTACCAGGAAATTAAGCAGTTTCTAATGGCAAGACATAATTACTTGGCTAGTTTAACTAGCTCACCTTGTGGTATGAAGGAATCTGAGAAGCAGTTCAGGATTCCCAAAGAAGCAATATATTTCTGTGAAGTAATAGGAAGAAACAGGTCTCACTGGAAATGCCCACAGTCAGGACAGATAGGGCCAGAAGAGGGGCATTTTATTACTTGGGTAAAGAATTGTGGGAGCCAAATAGAAAAATTAAGTAAGACAATTTCCAAGTAAGCAAAATGGGAAGTGTGAGGCTAGCCTAGGGTTGCCTCAGGTGAAAAATAGATGTGTTTATGAAGAAGTGGAAACACTGACATCCAACCTGATCAGCAAGGTGGCATTGCTCATACCAAGATGAGAATGGGAAGAGGCCGAGTCTGCAAAGAGTGACCTGCAGAAAGTGGATGGATGGATGGATTGATAGAGGGATGGATGGATGGATGGATGGAAGGATGGATGGATGGATGGATGGATGGATGGATGGCTGGATGGATGGATGGATGGATGGATGGATAGATGGTGAGGAAAAATATAATTAGCTGCAGAGACAGAACTGACCCAAACTAAGATGGATTAGAAAGCTGAAAGGAACTGACAGTGGAAATAAAAAAGGGTAAGGAATGAATCTGTTAACATTGAAATGGGAGAACACATAATGATAGTTAAAAGAGGTCCAATATTGTCATCATATAGATGGGAACACTCATTATCATGAAAAGCGTTGCTGAACAGTAAAAAAGCTGGGAGGAAAATAATAGTACCGAGTAATAGACTAAAGCAGTTGCAACAATGCATGCATTAAAAGTGAGGGGGAAGTGGAGCTATGGACTTAGAAAACATGAGAAAGAACAAGGTGCAGGGCAGCAAGAAAGTACTAAACAGAAAAGGAGAGGGTAGCAATGAATGTGACTAAAGTGTAAAGTCAGTACTAACCAAGAAGTGGGATGAAACAAATCACCCAGACTAATTAAAAAATATCTTGCAATAGAAAGTATTGGGAGAAGCTATTGAAGGAAAAGAAAGGGGTAAGATGCTCATAACACACTAGCAGGATATGAAGGAAGGTACTATAACACACTAGCAGGATATGAAGGAAGGTACTATAACGCACTAGCAGGATATGAAGGAAGGTACTATAACGCACTAGCAGGATATGAAGGAAGGTACTATAACGCACTAGCAGGATATGAAGGAAGGTACTATAACGCACTAGCAGGATATGAAGGAAGGTACTATAACGTACTAGCAGGATATGAAGGAAGGTACTATAACGCACTAGCAGGATATGAAGGAAGGTACTATAAAGCACTAGCAGGATATGGATGAAGGTACTATAACGCACTAGCAGGATATGAAGGAAGGTACTATGAGGAAGAGGAAAGTTGGAGAGATGCAGAAAAATTATCAACTCTTTCATTAATCAAGTGAGTATGGGGGGGGGGGTGACATTATTATAAAATAAGAAAATAATAGACGCAAGCAAAACACCAAAAGAAGAATGCTCTCAGAATTAGCATCAAGGTCTGCAGCATTACAGAATATGCATTTGAAGAATAAAGACAAGGAGATAACACCCTTGGTTGGAGGAGATATTGAGAGAAAACAAAACAACTTTAGAAGAGTAAGAATAGATGTCACTCATAATAAGTTACTAGTAGAAGACAGGGCAATGGAGGCTGGCATCAGGGATAATGCAAAAAGCAAGATTACGGGATCTAAATAAGGAGAAATGTGATGTATGGTTGGAGGAAAGGAGGGTGTGAAAAAAGCAGAGGATACTAAAACAGGAGATATGGCAGGGAGAAGCACTGAAGCCTGAACACAGGCAAGTATGAACAAGAGTAAGGACTGAAGGTATTGATGAGAATAGTGGAAGGATGGCTAGAAGTGAGAGTTGGGGGCTCAGCCTAATGAAATGATTTCTTCTAGATCATGTGAACAAAATAAGAAAAAACAAAAAAACATGCCCTAATATGTATTGCATGTACAGCACATATTAATCCTGCATCAAGGACAAATCTGTACCTGTTTTTTCCCTGCATTTTGAATGAGTAAACTTTCCCTGTTTCATGTTCACGTATGAAATCTAGGTGTTTAATTTGATGCCTTTGGCGAGGTAAGAGGTCAGGGAAACAGACACAGAAACAATATCACCTTCTGTTTTCATGAGCTATGTTCCACAATGGCTCAATGACATGTGAGCGGGTTTTATTAATTCTACCAATGTGTTTCTTTTTCTTTATTTCTTATTTTTCATTTTGCTTCTTTCAAACCAGAATGCTATACTTCTGTATGAAACTGTGCTCTCTGAATGGTAGTTGATCATGCCAAGAATACGTTGCAGGGCTTGAACATTGTCTGGAGCTGGCATCTCGAGAATGTCTGTTTGCTTAAAAGGGTCTGGTCATAAGCCTGAACTGGTAAATAAATGGCCAACATAAGTGACTTCACGTAGCCTGAATTTGCATTTCTGTGGATTCAGCTTAAAATTCACTTCACGTGCTCTTTCCAGAACTTTTCTGAGCTTTCTGTCATGCTCAGCATCACCACAATTTCCTACTAGTGTGTCATCTACTGTAATAGCACAAGGATACCCAGAAAAAATTTGTTCCATTGCATGTTGAAAGACTTCACTTGCAGAATTTATCCCAAATGGCATTCTCAGAAATCTGTACCTTCCAAACAGAGTTGTTGTTGTCTTTCAGCTTTTCCCGGTTAGGGGTCGCCACAGCAGAACTCCGGTCCGCTAATGATTGGCAGTAGATTTTCATGAACACCGAGGTGCCAGCTCGATGTTCAACCTTCAGTGAAGGCACGCCCATTTACGCATGTGTAGGGTACTGAAAGTAATTAGCAATGAGGATTTCTTGTCAAGCAAAATATGCCAAAATGAACTCTTTGCATCTAAGACAGGAAAAACAGTAGCATTTTGCATGAGAGCTGCAACTTCTTTGACTGTGCACATTAGATGAGATATTTTTAGTGCCTTGTTCAAATCTTGTGGGTCGCCTCACAGTTAGACGTTGCCCGTTCAATTCTCAGTTAGAGCGTCTTCTGTGTGTCAACATGCGTGAATGGGCGTTCCTTCATTGAAGGTTGTGCATTAGGCCCGGCAAGCCAGCACGTGAAAATCTACTGCCAATCATTAGCGGACGGGAGTTCCGCTGTGGTGACCCCTAACCGGGAAAAGCTGAAAGACACAATTATGAGCTACCACTGTGGAAGACACCCACTCAGTCTGTTCTTCAACTGGACAAATCACAGCTTGCTGCACCATTTTATCTAACTCAGCTTTGACGCTGGTCTGCATAGCTATTGGAACTTTTCTGGCTGGCCTGATAACAGGACTAACATCTGGGTCTAATTTCATGAAGTACACAACTGGAAGTTTGCCTAGTTTGTCTTTGAAAAGATCAGCATAGGTAGAAAAAATATGCTGGGCAAAATTAGACTTGTGGTCTTTTAAGCAAACATGGTGAACTTCCGTGTTAAATGAAAGCAGTCCCATTTTCAAAGAGTCTCTGAGGCCTAATAAAGGCTGGACTTACCTTTTGACCACATAAAATAATAAGTCATAGTGTTTACCAGCAGAGTAACATGAAAGCATTACTGAGCCATTGGTTTGAATCTCTTCACCACCACATGCAACAAGCTTCGTACACTTTGTCAAATCAAGCCTTTCACCAACACATACTCTAGCAAAAGTTTCTGCAGACATAACATTGCACTTTGAGCCAGTATCAACTGAGCTCTGTGGGTTTGCCATTTATCCAAACAGTACAGAATACTTCATTCTTGGCCCATAAATCAACTGCATTGACTGTTCACTAAGCACTGACATACCATCAGCATAAAAAAATGAGACTCTGGGTTATGGGTTTCTAATTGATCAAATCTTTTCTTTTTTTTTTCAATAATAATTCTTTATTTTATTTTTTCCAAACAACTAATACAGTACTACCAACTACTTACAATATGTACATGAATGCTTCCAACAGTTACATAGAATCATATACAAAAGAACTAGTAACCATATAAGACTTATCTCAATAAAATTCAACAGTTATTCAGTTTTGAATAGTGGAATGGAACTTTAAGCTAATACAATGTTAAAGATTTGTTCCCATATTTTTGTATTGTTTACATTTTTCTTATGATCACTAATTAGAAATTTATGTGCTAGAATATGTTTGGTGGCTACTATCTTGAAATTTTGCCATGATGTCTGTAAAGGGTTCAACCAATTGGAAGCTATATATAACTTCATCATGACTAGTATAATTCTTTGGGTTCTTTCAAGTTGGGTGGTGGAATAAGTGTGGACTGTTGATATCCCATTTTTAGTAGTTGAAGTTTCAAGGAATTACAGAGTTTGAAAATACATTTACAACTCTTTGATCTATACAATATGGGCATTTTGAGTTCTTTGAGTTAAATTTGTGTGCGTTATTAAATATCATCAATTGGGTAAATAATAGCTTCTGAAGGGACACAGATTTTATGGTTAAAGTGAATTGCTTTTAGTATTTTACTTTCTTCAATTGTCAACAATTTCTCTCTCAGTATTTGGAAATTAATATTTGATTATTATATTTTATTTCTTTAATCAAACCATATGCTGCAGTTATATATTTACATTCCTGTGTAAGGGTTTGCCATGACACATGTGTCATTCCCTTTACTAAGGTAACTTATTGATAGGTCTTTTAATTGTCTTATTATAACTAAAATATTGTGAATCGGGATACCTAAAAAGGATATAAATCAAGTAGGGTTAAATTAATTATAAGTGGGAATTTCTTAAGGTCTATCAGCTGGTTACCAATTTTCAGATTTGGATTAAGAATTATCATACTTAAAAGATTTAATGAGTTAAAGAGATTTTGTACTGAAACTATATATGTTTTGATATGTTCCATTTTTTGTTTAAAAAGGTAATGCCTTGCAGTTAATATCAATTCCTTGACATGTTTATGATTAAGAACCAGCCATTTAAGTTACACCCATCAAAGTTAATTATTCTTAAAAGTCTATTGGTGTTTATTATTAAATAATATGTTTCAAATTAGGTAGATCCAACCCTCCCTATTTTTGGAGCCATCAATTTATCATGATATCCTAACTTTTCTAGGTTCCCATAGAAATCTAGCTAGTTCTGTATGAAGCTGTTTGAAGAATTTTTTGAGATTTGAACTTGTGATGCTCTAAAATATATAGTAATCTAGGAAGTATATTCATTTTAATAATTGAAGTCTTAGCCATTATTGGTAATTTCAGATTATCCCATCTTTTCAAGTCAGATACTATCTGCTCCCAAATAACCTTAACATTATTGAGATAAAAATCTCTGTTGTCTGTTGAGAAAACCACTCCTAAGTATTTTATTTTTCTGATTTTACCTGCCCTACTAATGGGTGTAGGTGTCTTTAATGGGAATATCTTAGTTTTTTTTAAATTTAATTTATAATTGGAAATTTTTGCAAATTCTTCTACTGCCTTTAATATTTTATTAGTATCCGAAACAGGTGTTGTGCAATAAATACTCAAATCATCTGCAAAAGCAGCCATTGTGATCTTCGTACCATAGATCCTTGGAGCATTATGATAGATATTGATCAAATCTTTTCTTAAAATATTCCCTTTTAATGAAGGAATGTGTGGCTTTTGATTTACAAAATCTTTTGAAATTATTCTATTTATTACGTTTGTGACATTGTTGACCAAAGGCTAAGGATTTCTTTCTTTTAGATTCATGACTATTGTCACAATTATGACAGTTGACAATGAAATTAGGTTGGGGGCCATGATTCAAGTTTACTGACACAATCTTATGCTTCACTGAAGCTTAGCGAACTTTAGAACTTGCTAGAAACTCTGGGGTTTACCTGTGAGTGTTGCAGGGGCTGCAGTAACTGCCATGTGCCTGGGCCTGTTTCTCTTAACCATGTGATGCATACTATCAACATGAGGCTTAGAAGTTACTGGAAACATGCCTTTCTCATTTGTAAGTATATTCGTGTGCTTTTCTGTGAGCTCATATGTCTGACAAATCTCAGTGGCCTTATTCAAAGTTAAATCACTGTCACAAACCAAAATCTTTCTCACAGCATCATCTTTAATACCACACGTCTGTCTTTTATTAACTCATCCCTTAAATCACTAAATCTACACGTTTTAGCCTTATTTCTCAAGTCTGTTATATATGCAGCAAAAGGTTCACCTGGCTTTTGATCCCCTGTGTAAAATAAGTGCCTCTCCATTGTAATGTTGGTCTGGGGTTACACATTTCTCTAAATTTACATTTTAAGCACTCAGGGTCCTCCCCTGACTTAGCCAGTACAACAATATAATGATTTTCCCCCTCTATAGCAAAGATAGCAGGTGCATACACAAATGAACATTTCCTTTCTATGGATTCTGAACCAGCTAAATTAAGTAGAATCAATGCTTTGTATGGTCATTTTTATCAGAAAATGCAGCCTGTTTGAAAATGTAGTACTCTTGCTCAAACACTCTCCAGTTCTCTGAAATATTATTGTCAAACACTAGTGGACCTGGTTTTTGAAATCCATCAGCCATGCCAACAAATATGCCCAAACACACTGAAAATATGGCCCTTGTAATTATGTACAGACAAATTGCCTCTCTGCAGTTTGCAGTAACACACAAATGCACAATAAACTCTTAGAAACATTTTACTTTGAGAATATGCTCTGAAATGGCTGTATTTTGTGAAATAACTTTACTGTAACACTTCACAAACATACTAACACTTCATACACTTCTGATAACTAGGATAGCCTCAGTTAATACAAAAAATAAGTTCTTTGTAAAAATGCGTTTGTTTCTCCTTATTTTATTCATTTTATTCATTTTATGCAATTCAGACTTTATTTCAAACATTTTCTGTAATAATTCAAATATTTCTAGCAATATCAGACATTTCGACTTATTTTAATATAGTTTTGAGCATTTTGTATGCTTTGTTTCATATTTTGTGAATATGAAATAGTTTGAGCAAGTTTTAACATGAGAAATTTGTTTCTGACCTGTTTTGTGAATCATATATACTGCAAAGAACATTCTACTCCTGTATATTCTACCAACTGTAGCTAGAGGCTTCTCAAAGTCAAAGTAAAGAAGCTGGAGTTCTTTCTGGCCATTAGATATGCCGCTTCTGACACCATGTCACTTGTCCCTTGGTATATTGAAGACAAGCAGTTGGGGTAGTTCGTTTATGATGCTTTATTATATTGAAACATCAGGATGGATAGCAGCATCAGTACATATAAACAAACTGGTTAACAGACAAAGCTTACACACATACATGCTTACATAACAGCTTTACTCAAAATGGCAGACAGGCCTGTACGTGCTCAGCATTTATACACTAGGACAAGCCCTTGGATAGCTTCTTAAAGAGACATACACACATTGATCTACAACTACGGCATGCCCTTTTGAATTTTTGAAGTGCGAGAATGGCTATCATTTTACTCTTCTTTTCAGTTCATGTTCTAATCATAAACTTAAAATGGCTTTCAATTAGACATTTGTGCCTTTACCTTTGTACTTGAACTAAATGCCCAGTTATGAAATTTCATAGCATGCATTTTGGAAGACACACCTGTCCTGGCTAGAAACATTTTCTATAGTTTTTGATAGTCCATGTAGTTAGTGCCATCCATGCCCATATTTGCTTTAAGTGCTTCTCCTGTAAGTCGAGAGGACAAAATTTTAGGCAAGTCAGACAGAGTGCAGTTCACCTAGGTGTCATATCTTTTAAAATGTAGCAAAATGTGCTTTGATATAATCTTCTTTACTCAGTTTCTTTAGTGTCAGGGATGGTCTTTGGGGTGGCCACTACAATGGTTATCATGTTCCACTGTTCTTGGAGAGCCATACTTCTCTTCTGATGAGTCTCTGTTCTGGATTGCATCACAGTCTCTGCAAAGATTTAAGTTTATCCATATTGTTTGGCAAACAGTTCACTAAAAATAAATAAATAAATAAATATGTAAAATAAATAAGTAAACAACTGCCTCAATTCTTAGGTGGAAAACTAACTCCAAATTTGTTTTCCTCTCACAGGCTTTGATGCAGCAACAGAAAAAATAGGATTCTTTGCTGTTTTCATAGGTTAGTACTAGGCTAACCCCCCTTGTGAACCATTTTAAGCCTAGCCAATTATCCCTCTGAGTATCAGACCCTGTACTTTATGTTTGTAAGGTAAACACCTTAATCATTATCCCAACCTCCCACCCTGTAGCCACAAATTGCTTGCAGAAACAACAAATGAAGTATATAGGTAACAATGGAAACAGTTTCATTAAGTAAAGTTCAGTTTATTTAATTGCAGCAAAACTAAAGTAAGGTTCACTTTCAAGCCAAAATAAAATAAACATACTTTTTGTCTATAACATAGTTCTGAGATGCCTGTCTAGTCTTTAAAGTAATTTTAGAAAAAGCAACTTTCTTACATTTCTCAGTTCATAGGTTAAGGTTGTTAGCGCAGTTTCTATGGTACAGGGTTTGATTCCCTCAGCCCTCATGTGCCTTCTATGTGACCTTGAGCAAGTCACTTAACCAGATATTGCTCCTGGGTCACTCCTGAAAAGGGACTGTATGTCCATTGGACCTACCAGGTTAACAAATAGGTATTGTTGTAGCCCTAATCAAGCTGCTTCCCAAGTCCAGAAGTGGGATCCTAGTATTCCTCAAGGAAATCCACTATCAAGTTTCTTGTACTCTGCAAGTCATCTAAATGTAAGCTATTGGCACTCCCTAGGTTTGCCAGTTAGCATACTTACCAATGTCTTCACTCTTGGTCTTGAAAAAAAAAATCTCTATCCAAGACAAGCAAACATCTCTGCCATTTTCATATAGGAAATTACTAGGTTAACGGCTTAAAGACCCTTACAAGCCTAGCAAATATAATCCCATTTTACCCAATATATGGCTCCTTGGGGCAAGAAGATAGCATGGATTTCTGCTTCTGCATTAGGTAACTTACAGTTTGCAACTGTCCATAAGGGACATAAGCACTACCCCGCTTGTGAATTTGTGATTCCCATCCATTTATCCAAACTACATTTGAACAGGGCCAGGGAAGGGACAAAGAAGGAAAGATTTTAAGGTACAAGAGCTGTTTTTAAACAGCACATTACCAGGTGATTCATGTTTCATTCTGCGACTGCCTGCTTTATTACCATAAAATTTAGTCTACATGCACCAAAATGAAACTTCTTACCATATTATATGGAGTATGCACAGTATTTCAAAAATAGCATTTCTAACATTTAATTAGCCACTATGACACAGGACATAAAGGTTTAGCCCTTGCTTACAAAAACTGAAATAAGTGCTAGGTTCTAGCCATCACCTACTACAATCCCATGATTATTAAAATGATCTAAAATCACGGATGGCTGTAGAAAGATACTTACTTTATCTTGATAGGTGCATAAAGTGAGATTATAACTAAGGACTGTAAGAAATGTGTATATGCAGGACAACAGGATGAATCTTCCTTGAGAATAAATTTGAACTTTTTGGGGGTTATCTCTCTTAACCAGAATAGCCACTCCACAGATGTTTGTCAAGTTGGCAGAGGGAAAACAATAAAGGAGTTACCAATCTTTTATAGGCATTAAATTGATATGTATATGTGGGTTTCTTAAAATAAGGCAAACATCTGTATTCATATTTTGAATGTAGTGCCAGAATAGCTTTATTTTATAAGCCAAATGGATAGTCCCTACGATTCAGAAAGAAGCTTACTGCTTATGGTATTCACCTAGCACTGGTAGGTCAAATACCATGATAGTGAGACAATGTGATTCATAGATAGCTCTGGCCAAAGTGATAAAGACCTATCATAACTGGTAGTGGCAGAATTCCCCTTAGCAACCTGTACATTGCATTGGCAAAGGCAATACCCTATGCTTACACAAACATAGGCATACACACAGACACACACACACACACACACACACACACACACACACACACACACACACACACACACACACACACACACACACACACACACACACATATTTAGACTCTGGATTCTCTATCTAATCTTCCCCCCATAGTGAGACTACCCGTGCAGACAGATGCACACATATTTATGTAGCTTCATTCATGCCCCTACAAAGACAAATGCACCCAAACATATACAGACACGTCCACACAAATATACACACTAACACCCCCCACCCCCATGTCTTCATTGAACATACATGCACTATGACTGCTTCTATATTAGTGAATCGGTGACTGACATCTTTTGACAGCGTTCACTTTTTCTTCCAAAAGGGAAATTTTACACTGCCAGGCAACTCTCTGAATCCTTCAGTAGTGTAAACCAGGAGCTTATGGCATTTTTGGGGGAGAAGATGTGGATAATTAGCATTAGTCGCTCCCCTGGATTGCAACATTAGCATGCATCTCTGCCAGTGAGACTGCCCTCTCTGCTGAGGTCCCTGCTAACAGGAAATCTCAGCAGTAGGGTGTTTTAAAAATTGAAAACACCACAAGGAGGAATACGCCTGTGTTAAGAATCCCCCCTCCCCCACCACAGTAAATCCTTGCTGAGTATGAGCCGTTATGTATGTTCCAGGAGAAGATTATGAGCTCCATCTTCACCCTTTAGGCGCATTTTTGTTTGCTGACAAATGCTTACCTGACTCCTCATATGGGTTATTATATCATAACATAATGGAATTTTATAGCTTATAAGTTTCTGTTTTGGAAGTAAAAATGTCCATAGATAAGCTCATCAAAAGATGAACTACTAACAGAAATCACAATGATAATTTTGTATGAATAAAAGTAACCCCACCCCACAGCCGGATCCTTAATTCTTCTAAACTGTTTGGCTGATCAGTCAAACATACATGCATGAACCTAAACATACGTAGAAAAAAAAACTTATGTAAAGTATCTACACATTTACATTTTTGGTCTGCAATAAGAGTTGGTAGCATTTTACACCTCCGGATACTTTGGTGTTAGTGTCACTCTTATTATATTTTGTGACACATGCTGCATTCCAATTTAGATGTTATGATAACCTGAACAGCTAAAAGCCCTTCATGCAATTAATAGTTTGTACAGCCTCTTACTTTGCTGAGAAGCTGATGCTAGTAAAAACCTATCAATTTGCAATTTGTTTCATGGGGGATAGTACAACAGTAGTTGTATTGACTGTACCCCAAAATATTATCTTACTGATTTTAACTAGCAAGACTTTTATTGTTATTTTGTCTCATGACCAGTCATAATAATCCCAAATTTTCATTGTTTAAACATACCAGATGTGGTATAGGAAAATGCAAAAGAAACATAAACCATTTCATGATTATTTATTTATTATTTATTTACTGGCATTTGTTTACCAGGAAAGTCCACTGGGTCAGAAACCCATTTTCAGTGGAGTTCTAAGGAGAAAAGCTCCAACAAAGAATTACAAGGTATATAAATTTAACATAAGTATAAATGAAGTCACATGTATGCAATTCAGGACAGTACAGAGTTTATATTATTAAATATTTAGGATCACAACATACAGGGAAAAAAGTTACATGTGTAAAAAGCAGAGATATACAACAGTACATTTACAGTGTGCATTTGTGATGAAAATTTGAAACTGTGTACAAGACAGAGGTCAGAGATCCTACTATGAGACATTTCACATACAAGAATTAAGAAACAGTTTTAAGGAGGCCTGTTTGATTTGCAGAGGCAGGAGGGGTTATTTAGGTAATGTGATTTTTGAGCTGATTTAAAGGTTTTTACACAGTCAATTAGATTCATGTGGGAGGGTAAGGAATTCCAAAGTTTAGCAATGCTATGGAAGTACAGACATTGTCCAGCTCGCTTGTTGGATTTTGTTATGGTTAACAGTTGTTTGCATGAAGATCTTAGTGTTCATGTAGGAGTATAAGTTTGTAAGACGGAGCTGAGTGCTGGACAGGTGTTGGGTTTAAAAATTAGCTTGAGGGCTAAAGTTAGTTAGGTATAATAGAGATAGTTGGAAAACTCGAGCCAATTCAGTTCTGAAATAGCTGGGCAATGGTGCGAGGGGTTAGGCATTCCTGAGGCAAATTTAGCTATTTTTATAATAGCACAACTGTAATTTGTTACTAAGGGTTGAGTGAAGGGATGAGTAAGGTACTGGCAAGTTTTGTTTTGGTGGGGTTGTCCAGGTAGAGTTTGTGACGATAACGTTTGCCTACTTTAAAGTATGTTTTCTTTATTGTGTTGAGAATATGTGGCTCAAAAAAGTGAGTTTGTCATCTATTGTCATGCCTAGCAATTTAGCTGTTTTCACTATTTCAATTTCTGTACTATCTTTAGGAAAGATTTTGAAATCTGTGTTTGGTGGTTTTGTAGAGAATAGTAAAAGATTAGTTTTGGGGGGTTTAACAGCAGTTGTGCATTATTAAGCCAATATTTGATTGATATGAAAGCATTTTGTATAACTGTAAGAAGGTCTGAGAAGTTATTCACCACAAAAAGGTCTGAGAAGTTACTGGAGGTAGATATTATTGTGGAATCGTCAGCGTATTGGATGAGATGATCCAGTGGAGAAGCTCTGTGAAGGTCATTGATGAAGGTATTAAAAGGTAGTGGCCCTAGAATGGATCCTTGTGGGACTCCTATGTTGTTTACTTGCTAATCAGATTGTACATTATGCTATCTTACTGATTGTTCCCTGTTTTTTAGGTAAGAGGTAAACCAGTGTAAAGATTTGGGGGAGCAACCTAGTTTTGATAGTTGGTTTAGTAGTTTAGCATGTGATACTGTGTCAAAATCCTTAGATAAACTCAGTAAGACTACTGATGTAGGTTGACCAGCATCCAAGGCTTTGTTGACGGTATCAGTGAATGAGAGCAGGGCTGTGATAGTGCTATGCCCTGAATGGAACCCATGTTGGGTGAGGGCAAGAAGAGCATTATTATAGAGGTGTTTAAATAATTGTGTATGAACACATTTTTCTAAGATTTTTGATAAAGGAGAAAGTATAGAGATAGGGTGATAGATAAAGAGATCATGGGAATTTCCCCCTTTGTGTAATGGTGTAATAATAGATTTTTTCCACATTTGGGGGATATACCATTCTGAGATAGAGCGATTTATAAGAATGGTAATTGGATATGCGATTGCCTTTGCTGCTAATTGTAGATATTCTAGGGGAAGATTATCTGTGGAAAGAGAGCAGGGATTGAGTTTGTTTAAGAGTTTGAGTATAAGAGAGGTGGTTACAGGTTGAATAGTAAATGAGGGAGCTAAGGGAGTTTTTTTGTAGAGTTGTTTGAGGAAGGGGATCTGTTGTCATCAAGTAAGGAATTAATGGTATTTTGGTAGTGTGAGTTGATGTTTGTTGATGAGTCTTTGATTAGCTTTTGAATGGAAGTAATAAAATGGATGTTGAAGTCATGAGAAATTTGTTGTGGAGTCTTAGTGGGTGCAAGGGATGGGTTTTGTAAGGTGCCAGGATTAAGTAGAGTGGAGACAGACTTCCAGAACCTTTTTGGGTTGTTGTTTAAGGAGGATAACTGAGAGGAAAAGTAGTTTTTTTACCTTGTATGACTAGCTTTTTCACTTCATTTCAGAGTTGTCTGTAGTTAAGTTCATTTTGTTTTGTTTTATTTTTTTGCCTTGCTTTCCATGCTTTGTCTCTATATAGGAGAGTTTGTTTAGTCTGTTTTGTTAACCAAGGGACATGAATCATTTTTGTTTGCTTGATTCGTATTGAGGCTAAGCTGTTGAGAGTATCCAGAAAAAGTCTGTTGAAGTACTTAACAACTTCGTTTAAGGGGAGTGTTTTTAGTGGGACCCAGTTTTGAGCTTTCAAAATGCTTATGAATTTATTTTGGTCACAGTGGGTGAGGTTCCTCGATGTTTTGTAGGAGCTTGTTTAGATTGCTTGAGGGGTGAGTCCTATGGGTGTATGCTGGGAGGTGGTCACTTAGTATGTTGGGTAAGGTGCCTGAGTTTGAGTAATTGTGAGGGTGGGAAACTAATATCTAGTATAAGGTAGATTCAGATACTGTGGAAAGACCATGGATAGGAGTATGATAAGCTGTGTGAAGCCATGCAGATTTATACTAGTGACTGGAAAGGTGGAAGTTAGATTTTGCCAATTAATGTTGGTGTTGCCTAGGATTATGGTCTTTTGTGAGACATTCTGGTTTATCCAGGATAGAAAATCCTCTAGAATGGGGCTGGGGGGGATGTAAACTAATGCAATACTTAGATGTTTATTGCTATTAATATGAAGGGATGTTAGTAAAAATTCTAAGTTTACAAAACAAGGGACTGGTTTGAGGTAGGTTGTAATATTCAGGGAGTTTTGATTGTTTAATGCTACACCACTGCCCTTCTTATGGACTCTATTGGAGCAGATAATGTTATATCCTGGTAGAAAAATTTCAGTGGCAGCAATATGTGGTGTTAGCCATGTCTTAGTTACTGCAACAATGTTTGGAGTGTGAGTGGTTAGCTAGGCATGAAATTCTGCGATTTTATTACAAATACTCTGTGTGTTTATTGTCATTAAATGTAGCTGTTGGTTTTTGGATGTGAGGTGGGTTTTCGAGTGTAATTTGGACCAGGATTGGGATGGAGGTCCCCACATTGTGTTAGAGGGAGGAGAAGGTGAATAAAATATAGGTTTAATGGCTCTGTGAGAGGGGTTTGAATTGGTGTAGAAGACATAACATAAATTTGGAGTTGGTAGGGAGTAATTTTATTTTGGCTATATTGTGGGAACAGGATACAAATAAAGAAGGTGAGATGTTTGAAAAACTAACTGTGCTATCAGATAATGGAAGGGTTTGAGTGCTGGATGTTGGTGGTGATGAGTTTAAGGTGGCATGTGTGGAAGTCACTTGGATTAATAGGACTAGAAAAACAGTGTAGGTGATAATGAAAAGTATAAATGTTTTGTGATGGAATGTATTGATGGAGGAAGCCATTGTGTAAAGGGTAGGAGTGCTAAGTGCATAGGTGTAGAGAGAGTGGGGTGGGTCTTAGGATATATAACTGTTAGAGGGAGTTTATTGGTGAGTTAACTAAGGGGTGGGGTTAGAGAAGAGTATAAATGTAATGAAAGAGGGGGTGGGTGGGAATGGGAGTAGGATAGGTGAGCGAAGTGAGCCTGGAGCATAGCGGAGGGTGAACAGAGCAGGATGAGCCAGAGTCGACCTTTGGGCAATAGCAAGAAAAACTATCAGTAAGTAGAACACACAGAAATGAATGACTTTTGACTTTAAGTAACAGGGAAAATGTATGGGTTATTAGTGGTATTTGCTATCTCTGGGGGAAGGAGTTTATGGAGAATATCTGACATAGATATTCTTGGTGTTGTTGAAGTTAGAATAAGAGTAAGGAGAAGCACAATTTGAGTAAAACATAGTATGTAAGGATAATGAGTTTAAAAAGTGTACAGGGAGAATAAGTAAGCTGAAGGTAAGGAAAGTAGTTAGCTGTGGAAGGCAAAAATAGGGAAGTGGCAGAGTACTAATAAGGCTAGGGAAAGGAAGAATGCTTCTACTGGTAGTTTGCACACTGAGGGGGAATGGGGAGGTATCAGGGAGGTGATGTGCAGAAACAGCAATGGGAGGTAAGAATTAAAACAATTAAGATGGCAATAAACACTATTGCATACAATAATAGCACAGGAATAAGATGCTAGCTGTGGGCATCAGCTTGAATGGAGACTTTCCTTGTAGTCTGGTCTAGTGGGATATTGGTGGCAGCACAAATTCTGGGCTCTTAAACCTGGGGAAAGGCAACAGTAGAGAAGAGGGTTAGAACACAGAAGAAGACCATTGGTATAAATAGGATGCCGTATAGGGGTTACTATTACATTGTTGAATTCTTGAAACATCGAAGCAGAAAACATCGAACTCAAATGTTCGAAGTTCCAGGAATTCAAACATAAAAAAAATAAATAAATAAACCCTAACAGGTATCTAACTATTCCAAGCAGGGGGGCTGTGCCCCCCTGAACCCCCCACACCCCCACTCTTTAGATATACCAACTCTGAGATTGCAATACAGTGCGGAAAGGGAAGATTTGCCTTTACTGCACTGTAGTGCTAGCTCAGAGCTGGTATACTTAAAGAGCGGGTGGTGTGAAGGGTGCAGGGGGGATTATGGTGTTCAAAGTTTCAGAACTTCGATAAGGTAATAGGAACCTGCTGTATAGGGCTGAGAGGAAGAAGAGAAGGAAATAAGTGGGAAAATGTTGAGGTATTGATAATGTGAGAAAACATATGTATGACACCGAAATGCAAACAGATCACTTACTGAAGGATTTCAAATCCTGAAACAAGGAAAAAAATCTAAACTAAAACATGAGTGTCTGGGTAAGATTCATTGTAAGGCGAACTCCATTACGATAGTAGCATACTACCCAATCACGCAGCATCTAAAATGTAAAAACTATCTTCCTGATACATGCTGGTTTCTAATTATTAAACTAATATGCATATCTGATACAGCTGATACGACAATAATACACTGGAGTCAATCAAGATAATAATAACAAACTTTTCAGTAGTAAAAGTCTGTTTTACTGGATTCATACATGCAAGAAGTATATATTTCATAGGTTCATAGGTTCGTACTAGGCTATCTGCCCTAGGGCATTTATAAGCCTAGCCAGAGTGTGTGTGGCTTTCACCACCCCTTAGGATGAGAATACTATGCCCATTTAGGGTTTAGTTTACTGTGCCTCTGTCTAGCAGTGACACAGAGATGACCCCCGGGGTAAACCTACGATCTCCCATCCACTCGTCAAGACTTCTCTTGAATAGAGTTAGTGAGAGGCTCTGCCTAACATGGATTGGGATTCTGTTCCAGAGTGTAGGGAGCCTCTGGGTTATGAATCTGTCCCTCCAGCATGTCCTATTTATTTCTGTGTTGAGGTTTAAGTCTCTTGTTCTCGTGGCTCTGATGGATTTGGATTTTTTGAGGTGGAGCATGTCCATTAATTCCAGATTGGACATGGCCTTGTATGCTAGGCACAGGTCACCTCTGAGTAGGCGGTATGCGACTGAATAGAGGTGGAGTTTTTTCAGTCGGGCAGCATATGACATATGTTTAAGACCCTTTAACCTCTTGGTGAGGAACTTTTGGGGTCGTTCCAACTGCTGCAGGTGTCGGGTAAGATACATCCCAAATGGGACATTGTACTCAATCATTGGCCTAATAAGAGATGAGTACAGGGGCACAATGACCTCTCTTGATCTAGATGTGAAACCCTTCAAGATAAGGTGGGCAATATAGAAGGTCTTCCTAACCACTTTGGCAATGTGAGTGTCAAATGAGAGGTTACTGTCAACCTGGGTCCCTAGGTCCCTGATTACCTCTTCCATACTTAATGCATTACCACCTATGTGGTAATTTGTGGGTACCTTGTTTTTCCCAAAGGGTATGACTATACATTTTTTGGCGTTAAGCTTAAGGCCATGACTCTGGCACCAAATATCCGTTTCTATGAGTCCTCTCTGGAGGATGTTTGTGTCCACTGGAGTATCAATTATGGCGCCCAGTTTGCAGTCATCTGCAAACGTTGTCAGCCACAATCCTCCTATGTTTGCCTGGACCTCGGAGAAATAAATGCCAAACAAGAGGGGTCCCAGGACTGAGCCCTGTGGGACACCGCTTGTGACTGGCTTAGAGTCTGACATAGCTCCAGCAACTCTGACCCTGTGGGTTCTGTCCTTGAGCCAGTTTGCAACCCATCTCGTGACATATGGGTTTACATTTAAGCTGGTGAGTTTGTCTATGATGCCCGAGTGTGGTATTGTGTCAAAGGCTTTTGCAAGGTCAAGGTAGGCTGTGTGAACTGCCTTACCTTCATCAATGGCCTTAGTGACGGTTTCAAAAAAGTCGACCAAGTTCAAAAGGCAGGATCTGCCCTTGACAAAGCCAAATTGGGTAGGATCCAATGTCTGTAGGTCCCCAATGTCTTTGTTTATGAGTTCCATAATGATCCTCTCCATAGCTTTGCAGGCCAGGCTCGTCAAGCCTATGGGGCGGTAATTTCCAGGGTCCGTAGAAGCATTGTCTTTGTGAAGTGGGTCCACTGTTGCCATACGCCACTCTTTGGGTACGTATCCTGTAGTAAGGCTAAGATTAAACAGCAGCCTTATGTTTGGGTTTAGTTCCTCTTGGAGTTCATGTAGCACACAGCCCGGGACACCGTCCAGTCCCATTGATGCTGTGTTTTTAGCTTTAGAGAGGGCGGCTCTCACCTGGACATCTGAGATGTTAGGGAGGCTACACTCTGCTGGGATAGTTATTTCTCCTTTTGGCGGGGGGGGGGGGGTTGCACTGAACCTATCTACCAGAATGTTGGCAATGTCAGTGGGTTCAGTGTATTTATTGTCATTTTGGACTAACTCTGAGCATATCTGGGAGTTTCCACCCAGGTTTCTAACATAGCTAAAGAAGGCCTTGTGATTGTCTTTTGTGTCTTTTGAAATTTTTCTCTCAAAGTTGGCCTTGGATGATTTTATGAGTGATCTCTCACAAAAAACACAAAGTATCTTAAAAGAAATAAAATTAAGTATTAAAAGTTAGCCAGTCATTAGTCTATTCTCATTAATATGTAGCTACTAACCAATAAGCCTAGGCCTGATAACATCACCACATATATAAGCATCAATTACTTGACTATGCTAATGTAAGAAATAAACAAGCAATAATAAACTAGCTCAAACAACAAGGCAGTTTCAATTTGTAGCTCAGAAGCCTGTGGCTTCTATTTCTATACTTACTAGTAGGATTAATTTTCCAATACTGTCACTATATTGCAGCATAAGCAGGTGCTGCACTCCTAAGTGTGTCATCCTTTGGATGAGCTGTTAAACCTTGGCAGAATCTGCGTGAGTTTCTGGTAGTTCAGGTGGATGTATAAGATCCCATGGCATGTAAGGAAAATAGTAGGGGAAGTTTCCCAGTGTCCTGAAAAGATTACCCCTTGTTAATATGAAGACTAACTTGGGTCCAACAGAAAAGAGCCCATTGGCCTAGTGGGACTAACCCAGTCAACAAATATAAATAAATAAATTGAATGTGTTCCCTATGTACCCTTCTGCTTCCAGTTAAGGTATCCAGAAGAAGGAATCTCCTTGATGAAAGAATATTGCCAAGTTAACAAACAAGGGAAAGGGATTAAGCATTGATATTGTCACAGCAACTACTGCATAAAAAGCATGTAATATAGGCTATCGGCCCTGGGGCCTATACAAGCACACCCAAAAAGGTACCCTGGCTTTTGCCACCCAAGAAAATTATTTTCCTGTGCCACTGTCAAGCAGAGCCACAGAGGTGATACCAGGGGTGAATTTCCTATTTCCCATCCAATCATCAAGATTTTTCTTGAAGAGTGCTAATGAGCAGCTTTGTTTGATATAGACAGGTAGTTTATTCCAGAGTATGGAAAGTCTCTGGGACAAGAATCTATCCCTCCGGCATGTTCTGTTTATTGTGGCGACAAGGCTTAGGTCCCTAGATCGTGTAGCTCGGAGGGATTGGGATTTCTTTAAGTGGAGCATGTCCAACAGCTCTCGGTCTGACATAGCTTTGTATGTTAGCAGAGATCACCTCTGAGTAGGCGATATGTGACGGAGTAAAGCTGGAGTTTTTTGAGACGGTCTGCATAGGGCATCTGTTTGAGGCCAGTAATCCTCTTTGTGAGGTATTTCTGTGGTCTTTCCAGTTGTTGTAGTTGTCTTGTGAGGTACATACCAAAAGGGGCGTTGTACTCTATAATGGGTCTAATGAGTGATGAGTAGAGGGGAACAATTACCTCTTTTTTTCTGGATGAGAAACCTTTTGTGATCAGGTGTGCCATGTAGAAGGATTTCTTGACTGCAGTAGCGATGTGATTATCAAAGGAGAGACTACTGTCCACCTGTGTCCCAAGGTCTCTTATCACACTTTTGGTGTTAAGTATACTACCGCCTATGTTGTAGTTCATGGGTACAGAGTTTTCACCAAAGGGGATGACAATGCACTTTTTGGCATTGAGCTTGAGGCCATGGCTTTGACACCAGCATCTGTCTCAGTGAGGCCCTTTTGTATGATGTCCACATCGTTAGGAGTTTTGATTATTTCTCCTAGTTTGCAGTCATCTGCAAACTTAATTAGCCAAAGACCTTCTGTGTTAGCCTGTACTTCAGAGAAGTAGATATCAAACAGGAATGGACCCAGGACTGAACCCTGTGGTACTCCACTTGTCACTGGTCTGAAGTCAGATTTGGAGTCTGCTACTTTCACAGTGTGGGTTCTGTCAGTGAGCCAGTTGGCAACCCATCTTGTGATATAGGGATTTGTAGCTAGTTTAGTGAGTTTATCTATAATTCCAGAGTGGGGAATGGTGTCGAAAGCCTTGGCAAGATCTAGATAGGCTGTGTGAACCACCTTACCCTTGTCTACAGCTTTGGTGACTGCTTCAAAGAAGTCTATCAGGTTTAGGAGACATGATCTGCCTTTTACAAACCTGAACTGGGTGGGGTCCAGAGTTTGGAGATTACCAATGTCTTTGTTTATAACTTCCATGATGATACGTTCCATGGCCTTGCAGACCAGGCTCATCAGGCTAGTGGGGCGGTAGTTCCCGGGGTCCGTGGTGGCTCCCCCCTTGTGGAGTGGGATAACCGTCGCTGTGCTCCATTCAGCAGGCACAAAGCCTGAGATGAGGCTATGATTGAACATGGTACTTAGGTGGGGTGCCAGTTCATTCTGTAGTTCGTATAGAATGCAGCCTGGGATGTTGTCTGGTCCCATGGATGCTGTGTTCTTGGCTTTGGAGAGTGTGGTTTTTACCTGTGCAGCCATGATTACAGGAACTTTGCATTCTTCCGGTATAGAGATGGACTCTTTAGGGGGTAAGAGGGGGGTAAAGTTAGCACTGAACCTATCTGCCAGGATGTTGGCAATATCAGTTGGGTCTGTATATTTAGTGCCATTGTGCTGTAACTCAGAGCAGATCTGAATGTTGCCATTGAGATTCTTGACATAGCTATATAATGCTTTGTGGTTGTCTTTAGAATCAGTGGTAATTTTGTTTTCGTAACTAGGATTTTATCAGGGATCGCAGCTTCTTACTGAGGCTGACCAGGGGGCTCCTCCAATCATGGGATTTTACTCCCTTTTGCAACAGCTTCTTCCGTCTGTTGTACAGTTTGTTTATGGCAGGAGACCACCAGATTGGCTTCCTTTTTTTGGAGGATAGCGTCTTGGTTCTGTTTGGGATAGCACGATCCATGCACTCATGTAAGTGCTTATAAAGTGCAATTGTGCAGGATTCAGTAGTTGTAACCTTATTGTCCATCTGCATGGGTGTCATGAAGTTCACCACTTCTGTCTTAAGAAGCATGAAGTTGGCTTTGGAGAAATTTTTTACCATGGTTTCCTTAATGGGGTGTGAGGGCAGGATTTGGATAGCTAGGGTAATTAGCTTATGGTCGGATCGGACGAATGAGGCATTGACTTCAGGTTTGGAACACCGGTCACTCATGTTGGTAATGACTAGATCTAAGATATTGTTGCCCCTGATGGGGGTGTGGATAAGTTGATCCAGGGCATTGGAGTTTATGAATTCCAGAAAGCGTTGAGAGAAGGAGTTGGTACATGAGTAGTTTTCCCAGTTAATGGTGCGGTAGTTGAAATCGCCCATTATTAGGATGTTTGATTGAACCCTAATATTTTCCAGTACATTAAGAAAAGAGGAGTGGGAATCCTGGGGCATGGTGGGTGATCTGTAGCAAGCTACAATTTGGATTGCAGTTTTGCCCAGAGTTAGTTGCACTTGGATAACCTCGGCTGCATTATGCTGAGCAACTAGCCTGGAGGTGTGGATATCCTTAATGAATATGGACATACTTCTGCCTTTGGTGTTCCGGTCCAGGTTACATGGCCGAAAAGTGTGGCATGAGTTACAGCCTGGTAGTGCAGGGGTGCTCTCTGGAGCCTCGAACCAGGTCTCAGTCACTGCACAGATATCGATGTTCTCCAGTTTAAGGAGTGCCTCGAGTGAGTGCATTTTGAGATTTAGATTTCTAGCATGGAGTAGCATCACCATCAGTTTTTGCTTGCCTGTTCCTGTTATGGTAGTGAATTTGTCATTTGAACCTTGCCTAAAAAGGCACTATAGGGGTGGCAAGAACCTTAGCCAGTATCCGGAATCCCAGGGTGGCAGGTGCAGGCCATCTCTGGCAAAGTATCATGGTCTGTCGACCATGTCATCCCAGGCAGACAGATACTGGATCCCTTTAGAATGGCAGCAGAAGCTTAGCCAATTGTTGAAGTCAATCATTTTATCCTTGTACTGCGGCATCATTGTGGGTGATGGCAGAATGCTACTCAGGGCTAGGGTCATACTTGCCTGGGCTACAAGATCGGATAGCTCTTCCATGTCTCTTTTCATGTAGTCCAGGGAGGTATGTCTCAGGTCATTCACACCAACATGGACAATGACAGAGTCATATTTGTACTTGTGGTGGAGTGACCTGAGTGTGTGGGTTATGTGGCAGATCCTGGCACTCGACAGGCAGCTGACAGTAACCTTCTCCTTGTTTAGCCTGGTGAGTGGGACATCAGTGTGCCTGACTATAGAGTCACCTATGACTAGTGTGTTGCATATGTTGTTTTTCCTTATTGGCTGTGGTTGAGTGGCACACTGAGTCTGCTGGCTATGTGTCATTTGGGTTGTGTTGGGGGGGTGGAGGTTGCTTGCATTTCTGCTTTGGAGGTCTCTGTTGCTTAAACAGATTATTACTGAGAGCCTCCACAAATGTTTTTGTGTTTCTATGTGTGGATTTTGGTGATGTAGATTTAGTGAGACTATGTGATGAATGTGGTGTGGTGCAAGTGTTTACCTTCTCCTCTTGACTGTCAAGTTCAGTCTTGATTGGAGAGAGCTTTACCTCTAGTTTGGCTAGATAAGTGCATCTCTCACAGGTTGTAGTGTTGGATGGTAGGAGGAGAGGGTTGTCTGTGTACATGAGGCAATTTCTACATTGCCTCAAGATGCCCAGATTCATCAGATAGACAGGAGAGAACACTGGGAGCTGACCCTTGGACATGCCTGAATAAAAAACTATTTTCCTCTAGATAAGTGAGGAAAGTGAGTACAAGAGCTGTTTTTCTCTAAGCAAGTGAGGAAAGTAAGTACCAAAACTGTTTTCCTCTAGGTGATGAGGAAGGTTGAGTGCTGTAGTAATTAGTAGGTTATTTAGTGCTTACAAGTTATGAACAAGTGCTAATCACGAATAAGCAAATTCAAGTGCTAAAACTAAGAATCTGTATCTGGACTAAACTAGTTATAGGAAAGGGGGGAAACAAGTGCAAATGCGGGCATTTAAATCAAAAAGTTGAGAGAGATGGAAAAATTGTCCAAACGGTTAATAACTACAATTTCTGGGCCAGAACCACTCCTTATGTGGTAGATAGGTTACCTAGTGCTTACCACTCCCACTGATAAGCTAGTAGGCTTCCCTCCAACACAGAAAGCTGGGGGGGGGGGGCTCAGAAGCATACATGCAGTCCTGGATACAGCAAATCTGAATCTGGACTACACTAGTTACAGGAAAGGTATTTATATATATATATATATATATATATATATATATATATATATATATACAGAAAAGTAGCTAAAACAGCAGTAAAAACAATTCAAATTGTAATAAGGTAAGGTAATAAGGTAATAATTAGGTATAAACTTCAGGATTTAATGTATTATTCCTAATAGGCTATGCAATTATTATCTGTGTAAAGGATATGTCATATGAACAGCTGATTAATAATTAATGTATCACGTTTCAGCCCATCTGATAGTAGAATATATCCATGTACATAAGACATATTGTGTCCATTTCACATTTATACTTAATTGGAAATAACAGCCATGTCCCTCTCCTACCATGCTCTTTTTATGTCTGACCTATACTAATAGCTACTCATTTAGGTTGTTACACATTCCAAAACTTAAATTACCTATGTAGTGTAAAATGTAATAAGAAATTACTTCATTTAGTTGGGTTACCACCTGTTAAAACTGTCTTTATAATATTTGCCATTGCAACAACTGTCACATTACCTATATCATTTTGACTGGCATCTACTTGCAATATGACCAACTTCTTCAGACTGTAGTATTTTAATGCTGGAGCATTTGCAACTAGTTTTTGAGCATTTCGAAACATATTTCCTGCTCATAATTTCATTCCCAGACTGACTGGTTCTTTGGTAGACGCATAACAGGCATGGTTATCTCAGACATATGAGGTATAAACCTTGGGATTTAATGCATCATTCTTAAAAGGCTCAGTAATTATTATCTGTGTAAAAGTTTTGTCATATGCAAAACTGCTTAATAATTTCTATATCATGCTTCAGACCATCTGATTTTAGAATATGTCCATGTACATAAGAGATATTAAGTACATTTCACATTTACTCAACTGGAAATAGCTGTGTCGCTCTCAAATCATGCTATTTTTATGTCTGGCCTACACTCATAGATAATCAATTAGGTTTGCTACACGTTCCAAGGCATAAATAACTTATGCAGTAGATCTTTAGAACACTTTTTGGTGGTGATAAAATACAAAACTGAAGTCAAAGCATTCTGACACTTCCTAGTGGGATATTAAATCATACACTTTGCATCTTTTTCATCCAGCACTATCTCCTAGAATTTCTGATTTGTAGATAGCACTGAAAAAAACTTAGCATTTAATATAGTTAAGATCATTTCTTAAACTATAAACACTAGGTCATTCATTCATTCATTTGTTAATGCATTCATTCATTCTCCTATTATGTATTCAGTTTAATTCAGCATTGCAGAGACGGTCTATTCTGGCAATTACTCTGTGCAAAACTGATTTCTTAATCACAGAATCACCACCCACAAGTACTCCACTACCTCCATATTCGGGACAAGTATCTTCATTTATATCAAAATCCATATTTCAAAGAGAAAATTACTACCAATTGCTCTTCATTTTAATTTCCACTTCTTTCCTTTGCTGCCATCTAAGGGCTAACATTTGGGCTGCTACTCTGATTTTTAGTTCTGTTGGGTTTTCTGGTCACTTCTACATGCGAAGAAGCAGGTACAGGAGACTGCGATGCTGTACTTTAGGCTAAAATGGTCAATGCAGAATGCTTTCAAAACTGCCAATAATACAGCACTGAATAGAATAATCTGCATTACATTCTCCTTAGATACATTATTTATCTCAGTCTGAACTATATTATGCTACATTTGTCTGTTATGATTACATAATGTGGAAAAGTAATCTGCATTGTGGGTTGGCTGGGTTAACAATAAATCACATTGCATGTTTATATCTTTAACAGTTGGTGCCATAGTTTTTTTATCCAGGGAGTCTCCCTGTTTTGCAAATTTCCTGAGACAAACCATGATTGCAAATCCTCAAGCATGGTACATTTATGACACATTATGATGTCAAAATTGGACGACACGTCTCTGTGCAGCCATGTATAATACACTTGCAACACTGTGCTAAGTGGTCTATGATAGATCAGTTCACTAAGAAACAGCTTAATTATAATATACATATAAATCTTTCTCTGCTTCATTATAGCTGAAGTTTAACGTATCTCACCAGTAATATTTAAGCCTCTCCTCCAGTCTGTTTATGCTTGTCTCGTATGTCACACTAAGATGCTAAAAAGTGTCTTAGAATCTTTGTGTTATCCACTGAGCATGCAACCACTTGTGCTTGCATCCACTTGCATTCACAGTTGGCTAAATATAAATACAAGCCCCCTTGAGCTGTCTCAGTACTGTCTGGACACAATGTCAAGCTAAAACAAAAACAAAAACAAAAAATGTTAAACAGATTGTGTCTTGCTAATTGAGGAACACATTAATGCACACACACACACACACACACACACACACACACACACACACACACACACACAAACACAGACATGCTTGAGTGCACACACATACACACATTCACTCTCACACACACACACACACACACACACACACACACACACACACACACACACACACACACACACACACACACACACACACAAAGATCTAAATGAAAACACTGGTGGCCAGAAAATACTTAACAGCTGCAGTAATGTTTTGAAAGGTGCCTGCTCCCATTCAAGTCCACCTAAATGTAAATACAAGCCATATTGCTACGGTGGCTGTTAATTCAACGGACACATATAGAGCACTGTATCAAAGCTTGAAACAACTTAACAAATCTATCAGTGGAGTAATTAATGCCCTGGCTGTTGATTATCAGAAATAAGTATCTCTCTGGAAGAGGGTGATACTAAAAAGAAAGCATATTGAAACTGACTGTAATAACCTTAGCAGAGTCAGATCTAATAAATATATATTTCTTTTCTGTGACTAACCAGGGAAACAACTTGCTTCAAAATGCCTTCGGGTGAAATTTAAGAATTAGTAGACAGCAATGGTAACTCGATCAACCAAGCCAATTTAGCTTGTCATGGAAGGAACTGTTTTAATGATATTCTTAATCATAAATTCAGTTGTTAAGATAGTTTATTTGATAGCTTGCTTGCAATTGATAAATATGAAAAAATGAAAATTCCTGAGATAACTGTAATCTGTCAAGATATTAACAGTACTATAAATCATTTGAAAGAGACGAAAGCTTCAGGACTGGGTCAACTTCTTACAGAGTTATACAAATGTTTTAGTGAGTTATTATCTCTCTTTCTGCTGTTACTAACCAATGTTTATATTTGTACCCAGAATGGATAATTCTATCTTCTCTGTGCAGTCTACTAATGTAGTTTTGTTCAAAAGGAAAGGAAATCTATTTAGTGATTAGCCCATTACAGGCAAATGTTCCTTTTGAATACTGAGTATATGATAACTTTAAAAACTATCAGTAGTAAATTACTTCCCAATTTAAAAATGTATTATATCAATTACACCTCATATTTTTCCCTCATAACAAATAGTACATGCCAACAAATTGCTTCAATGGATATTTTCATATGTTGAGAATTTTGGTCTTGAAAGCAATGCCATGAGTATTATTTCACATGATGAAAAGTAGTAGTTTGATACAAATAATAAAGCATATATTTGGAAAATTCTACAGTAATATAATATTCTGGAACATTTTATAAATTGTTTTGAAAATGTATATAAAATGACCTCTTCATCCTTTAAAGTCAATAATTTTTATACTACTCAGTTATAACTGCATAATGGCATTCACCAAGGTTGTCCCTTGGTAGCCACATTATTTGCTTTGACCATACAACCACTTTTAGAATGCATCTCCTCTAGTATATATGGATTGACTTCAACTATCTATTATTGCACTACTATAGCTCATAGTGATGAGTCACTTGCTGTTTTCAACAATTATATTCTCTGATAGGAATTAAATATTTCTGACATTGCTAAGGACACTGTGGAATATTCACTAAATTGGATTAAATCTAAAAGATTTGTTTTAGGTTCTCAGACTGACAATACTTGTACTGAGTATATAACAGTGGTTCTTGGTTTTACTTTTATTGGAATTACATGTAAATATATTTTGGCTGATATTGCTGAAGCTAATCATGGGACATACAGCATGAGAATTAACGACATTCTAGCAATTTATCTCTCAAATACATTTCTCTGATGGGTTTAGTGGATATTTTAAAAATGTTTCCATCACCTTTATTAAAGTCCGTTTACCTGAAGATAATTACACATCTCACAGGAACATGGACTACTTTAATGAGACATATTTAGTATAAATTTCCTTGGCATGGGGATGATTTGTTTTTGATGTGGGAAGGAAATGAGCATACCCTGAAGCAGTTTCATGAGGCTATAAATAACAGCACTAAATTCCTTAAATTTGCTATCAGTAGTTCTTACAACATTGTTGATTTTTTTAGATGTGAGGATAACAATGGATAGTTTAAGGGGATTCGACACACAGATCCACAGGAAAGAGTGCTATAGGAGCTCATACCTTCACAGGCAAAGTATGCATCCAGGCCACATCTTTAAGAATGCTATCAAAGGCCAAGGCCTAAGAACCTCAAGATTAGTGGCAGATGATCAGAAGTTTAAGGATGGACTGGTGAATCTTAAAGACAAGTTCATGGATAGAGGTTATAATAAGAAGGAAGTTACAGATAAACTGTCCCAAATACCAGAATATAGAGGGGAAAGGGGTATACCCTACTTCTCAGATACTACAGTCAACAATAGTGATGGAAATAAAGGTAGGAAATGTATGCACATACCTATCACTTATGCCAGTAATATAAGGTTACTGCAGGACATTTTTGTGAAATACTGGGCTATATTATGTACAGATGACAAAGTGAGGGATATAGTAGGAGATAGACCTAGCTATACTTACAAGAATAAGAAATCTTTGAAAAGGCTACTATGTGGGGC
Organism: Protopterus annectens; assembly: GCF_019279795.1. Classification (NCBI taxonomy): domain Eukaryota; kingdom Metazoa; phylum Chordata; order Ceratodontiformes; family Protopteridae; genus Protopterus; species Protopterus annectens. Next base: position 650,915,534 of record NC_056744.1, on the reverse strand, counting down.
GAGGGATACTTTTATAAATAGGACTGATAGTGGCAGGAGGGGTACTTTCCCATGTAAAAAATGTAATTACTGTGGATATTTAGACACCAGTAGTACGTTTACTCACCCAGACACTGGTAAAGTATGGGAATTTAAGTTAACAGCAGACTGCAATACAACTGACCCTGTCTATCTGGCTTACTGTAGTAGATGCTATTCATTCTACATAGGGAAAACAAATTGTATGTTAAAAGAATACATGAGAGAACATCTGTATGATATATCCAGGGGTGCTGAATCCAATGCCTTAGCCAAACATGTAGCTACACATGATACACACATATTTAAGTTTATGGTGATGGAAATAATCCCCAAGAATGAAAGAGGGCGACATCAGAAATAAAACTGAGACAGCAAAGTTAGAAAGGATTATAAGGATGAGAGCTAGTATGGGCAGAGGCACTAATGATAAAGTTTCTATAAAGCCAGTTTTATAGGCTAGGGAACTGCCCAGATTACTGTTTTTATTACTTTTTTACTATTTTTTAAATCATTCACATTTATGTGCAATGTGTTTATGTCTCTAAATGTTACTGCCTAGATGACCATTTTTAAACTGATTATAGATGTGCTTTTGTACGTCTTTAAACAAGGATTGCATTTATTATTCCATGTAATTGAACAAATGATTTTATTGGTTCTTTTAGTTTAAAAGTAAGGCATTGCATTTCTTGTGTGTCTGATGAAGCAGCTTGATGTGCTGTGAAAGCGCTAACCATTAAACAGAATTCTTTTTATCTGCTGCCTGCTGTGGTTTGGTTCATCCTCTTTTGTTTTTGCTTTATTCTTGTTTATTTGTTGGTTGAACCAATTATCTACACCACATTCTTGTTTTTTTTTTTTTTTTTGGTAACAACAGAAGTAGCTTAGCCTATTTATATAAATATTTGCAACAAGGTTTTGCTGAATGCAAATTTTCCTTTAGAGCTATTCTGAGACTTTTTGAATGTTGCAGGTTAGGTGCATGGATAATAATTTAAAACAAAGGTTCATAGGTGTTTACTAGGCTAATGACCACATGGGTCTTTTTAAGCCTAGCCATGCATCCCCCTGATGAGTTCTGATACCCTTGATAAATGTAAGCATGGGCCTGGGAGATGAACATTACAGGTTACCTGTTTACATCAGAGACATAGGTGCCAAACCAGGGATGAATTTCTGGTTTCCCATCCAATTGTCCAAGTTGCACTTAAATTGGATTAGGGAGGAACTCTGCTTCACATGGATGGGGAGCCTGTTCCATAGATAGGTTAGTCTCTGGGATACATACCTATCTCTCCAGCAGGTCCTATTTATATCACAGTTAAGGTTAGTCTTTAGAACGAGTAATTCTGGTACTGTTTCTTTTGTGAATATGCAAGAGGTCCATCAGAGTGGGGTCTGACAATGCCCTGTATGCCAGGCATAGATCTCCCCTCAAAAGTCTGTAGGAGACAGACTACAGGGATAGGGCCTTGAAGCGGCCTGCATAGGACATATTACTTATGCCCTGTATTATTTTAGTGAGGAACCTCTATGAACATTCCACTCGTTGGACAAGTCTGGTTAGGTACATACCAAAGGGGGCATAGGTCTGATGAATGCTGAATACAGTGGAACAATGACTTCCTTGGATTTAGATTACCTTTGTTTATAAGTTGCACAACATAGAATGATTTCCTCACCACTGTAGACACATGATGATCAAAGGCTAGATTGCTATCTATGTGTGTCCCTAAGTCCCTGACTACTGGGTCAACTCCAAGGGGTGTGTTGTCAATATGATAGTTATACCAGGGATGGATGACTTCCCAAAGGATACTATTATGCATTTCTTGGCATTTAGTTTTAGTCCATGACTCTGACACCAGTCATCCCCTTCTGGAGAACATTTGTGTCAGTGTAAGATTCAATGACAGCTCCTAATTTGCAATCATCTGCAAATTTAGTCAGCCAGAGACCACTGACATTGGCCTTGACTTCTGAGAAGTAAATGCCAAAAAAGAGCCATCCAAAGACTATTCCCTGAGGGACTCCACTTGTAACTGGCCTCTTTGTGGAGGTGGACTCCCTAATTCTAACTTCCTGGGTCCTGTCTGTGAGCCAGTTGCCTATCCATTGGGTGACATACAGGTTTGTACCTAGCCTCTTGAGTTTGTCAACAATGCCCAAGTGGGGTATTATGTCAAATGCCTTGGCCAGGTCAAGGTAGACAGTGTGAATGATTTTGCACTCCTCCATTGCTTTGGTGACCTTCTCAAAGAAGTCCACCAGGTTGAGTAGGTATGATTTGCCCTTTATGAAACCAAACTGGGTTGGGTCCAGTGTCTGGTGGTTTACTATATCTCTGTTGATCATCTCCATGATTATTCTTTCCATGGCTTTACATATAAGACTAGTGAGACTTGTGAGTCTGTAGTTTCCAGGGTCTGTAGATGGCCCACCTTTGTGCAGTGGGATGACTGTTGCCTTTCTCCCATTCATGAGGCACGAAACCTGTTTGGAGGCTACAGTTAAATAGTAATTCCAGAAGCCCTGATATGTCATGTTTCATGGTCTTTAGAAGGCATCCTTGGATATTATCTGGGCCCATTGATGCAGTGTTCTTGGTCTTAGAGAGAGCATTAAGGACCTGTTCCCTAGTGATAGCAGGGGGAGTTATATTTGATGATATTTCCTGAGGGAAAGTTGAGGGGGAGAGAGGAGTAAAGTTGGAGCTGAATTTATCAGCCAGGAGGTTTGCTATATCTTCTGGCTCAGTATACATTGCTCCATTTACAATGAGCGCTGCACACAACTGTGTATTGCCTTTGAGGTTGCAGACATAGCTAAAGAATGCTTTGTGGTTGTTTTTGGCCTGTGAGGCCAAACTTATCTCAAAGTTGACTTTGGTTGACTTTATTTGTCCTCTGAGTTGTTTGTTTAGTTTAATGAGAGTGCTTTTATCCTGTTGGGTGCACCTCATAATTTTGTCATGGTTTTCTTCCTCCTGTTATACATCCAATTGATTTTGTGATTCCACCAGGGTGGCTTGATTTTTGAGTTAGTTCTGTACTTCTTCCTGGTGGGTACAGCTGCCTCTCTACAGCTATTAACATGCTTGTATAGGGTTTCTGTGAACAGTTCTGCATAGGCAGAAATGTTCTCAGGGTTTATAGGGGCTTGAAATTTTACCAGGTTCTCACTTAATAGCAAGAGGTTAGCCTTAGAATAATTCCTGAATAGCTGGGGGGTCCAAGTTGCATTTTTACTTCAAAGGAGAGCATTCTGTGATCTGACCTTACCAAGGAAGGCATTATAGTAGGGGGTGTGCAGCACTCTCCTATATTAGTGAGGACCAGATCTAGTATGGTTGCCTCTCTGCTCCAGGGACTAAATGTTTACAAAATCCAGGAATCTCTGTGCATGCACATTTGATGTTGTATAGGATTCCCAGTTAATAGTGGGGTTATTAAAGTCACCCCCATGAATATGTTATCGGGTTGGATGGTTAATGTTTCTAATAAGTTTAAGTACAGGGTATGGGTTTCCTGGGTCATAGAGGGGGACCTATAACTTGCAGGAAGTGGTACTGGATTTTACCTTTGATGATTTGAACATGGAGCAGCTCAAGTGCTTCCAGAATATTTCTGAAAGTTTACTTTATGACATTTAAGCAATCGGGTCTTAATGAATCTTTCAAATGCAACTCTTTCTTAAAATATTATAAATAATATAGTTAGACTGTTAAATAAAACTCACATGCGACCTATCCCTCCAGTATTGCAGGTTGGTTCACATTTGCAGGGATATGAGCTTTTTTTGCACAAATACTGATATTGGTATTTATATTATTGTCTCTTTGCCGTCTTAGATTACTGCTTCTTGTTAATTGTTGTTTTAATATGTTTCTGGAGGATTTGCAGAATAAGAATTTCATTGTACTTTGTGATGCTGTCTCTAATACATATGACAATAAAGTTTAATTTAATTGAATGTTTCTTTTTTCATATAAAATGCATTATAAAACATATTTATATTAATATATTCATTGTTGTTAGCAGAGAAAAACTTACTACCTCAGGAAAGAAGCAACATTTACTCTCTAGTCAAATTTCAAAATTATTTCACAGGCTAAAAGTTAAAGAAATGGATTGTGTTTAGCAGTTATCATTTGATGAAGCCTTCTAGTGAAACAAATTAAGTTTTCAGTTGTTATAGTAACAATTAAGTTTGCATAATGGAAATGGTGCTGATCTGGTATTTTTTTATTTAATTTTTATTTATTTTTTTTATTTAAGAACATACACTTACTTGCTGTTGAACTGATCACTTTGTGTTTGGATTCATGATCCACATGATACACCAAAAACACAGCATCTATGGGACCGGACAACATCCCAGGCTGTGTTTTACATGAACTTCAGAACAAACTGGCTCCCCACCTAAGCACCACTGAATGGTGCACAACAACAGTTATCCCACTCCACAAAGGGGGAGCCACCACTGATCCTGGGAACTATCGCCCTATTAGCCTGACAAGCCTGGTCTGCAAGGCCATGGAACGTATCATCGTGGAACTCATAAACAAAGACATTGGTAACCTCCAAACTCTGGACCCCACCCAGTACGGGTTTGTGAAAAGTAGATTATGCCTTCTGAACCTGATCGACTTCATTGAGGCAGTCACCAAAGCTGTAGAGGAGGATAAGGTGGTTCACACAGCCTATCTTGACCTCGCCAAGGTTTTCGACACCATTCCCCATTCTGGAATTATAGCTAAACTCACTAAACTAGGTATAAATCCCTATGTCACAAGATGGGTTGCCAACTGGCTCACTGACAGAACCCACACTGTAAAAGTTGCAGACTCCAAATCTGACTTCAAGCCAGTGACAAGTGAAGTCCAAAAGGGTTCAGTCCTAGGACCTCTGCTGTTTGGTATCTACTTCTCTGAAGTACAGGCTAAAACAGAAGGCCTCTGGCTAATGAAGTTTGCAGATGAATGCAAATTAGGAGCCATAGTCGAGTCCCCAAATGATGTGGACATCCTGCAGAAGGGCCTCACTGAGACAGATGCCTGGTGTCAGAGGCATGGCCTCAAGCTCAATGCCAAAAAGTGCATTGTCATCCCCTTTGGTAAAAACTTTGTACCCATGAACTACCACATAAACGGCAGTCTACTTAACGCCGAATGTGTGATAAGAGACCTTGGGACCCAGGTGGACAGTAGTTTCTCCTTTGATAATCACATCGCCACCGTAGCCAGGAAATCCTTCTATATGGCACACATCTTCACAAAAGGGTTTTCATCCAGGAAAAAAGAGGTCATTGTTCCCTTCTACTCGACACTAATTAGACCCATTATAGAGTACAACACCCCTTTTGGAATGTACCTCACAAGACATCTTCAGCAGCTGGAAAGGCCACAGAAGTACCTCACAAAGAGGATTACTGTCCTCAAACAGATGCCCTACACTGACCGCCTCAAAAAACTCCAGCTTTACTCTGTAGCACATTGCCTACTCTGAGGAGATCTCTGCCTAACATATAAAGCTATGCTAAACCCAAAGCTGTTGGACATGCTACACCTAAAAAAATCCCAATCCCTCCGAGCTACATGCTCTAGGGACCTAAACCTTGTCACCACCATAACCAAGACATGCTGGAGGGATAGATTCCTGTCCCAGAGACTTCCTATACTCTGGAACAAGCTACCCATTTATGTCAGGCAAAGTTCCTCATTAGCACTCTTCAAGAAAAATCTTGATGAGTGGATGGGAAATAGGAAATACACCCCAGGGATCACTTCTATGGCTCTGCTTGACAAGGCACAGGAAATTAACTTTCTTGGATGGCGTAAGCCAAGAAACCTTGTTGGCAAGGCTTACATAGACCCTTGGGCCGATAGCCTAGTACCTACCTATGAACCTATGAATCTATGAATTAGGTGAAT
>NC_056744.1:650904581-650907081 GCF_019279795.1 Protopterus annectens | reverse complement strand
GGTAGATAACAAATTAAAACAAGCTGTAAAAAATGAGCTACAAATCTGTAAAGACTCTTGGTTTGTGCTAGATAAGTTAAATAACATCCCATTTCAAGAAGATTTTGCGTTTTTGACAGCAGACGTTAGAGAGCTATACATGGTTATCCCACAAGAAATAGGAGCAGAGTGGGTTAGAGACCTTTTATTAAATAAACATGTGCCAGGTGAAGAGATTGATTTGATATTGAATTTATTAGAATTGGTTTTGAAAAACAACTTTTTTATGTTTAAAAATGAACTCTATCTTCAGTCAACAGGAGTAGCAATGGGTTCCCCTTGTGGGGGTTCCTTTGCTAACTCGGTTATGGCGTTCTGGGAACATACTTATTTATTCCCACAAAATATATTTAAAGACTCAGTCGTCTGGTACACTCGTTACCAAGACGACATATTGATGATTTTGAAAACAGACAAAAATAACGCCATTAAACTTATTGATAAAATGAACTCATTTGTTCCTTTTTTGCAATTCACATACCAATATGATATATCATCAATCAACTTCTTAGATATTAATATAAAAAAAGATATCGAAAAGATGAAATACACTACCTCTATTTATAGGAAACCTCATTACAGTAACTCATTCTTACACTTTACAAGTTCCCACCCTACCTTTCAAAAGAAAGGTGTTGTTAAAAGTCAGGTAGTACGAGCATCTAGGATGTGTTCAGAAGACAGCACCTTCTTCGAAGAATGTGACTTCTTAACTATTATGTTTCTGAATAGAGGTTACCCTAGAAGGTTGATAAACTCAGTCATCCGAGAAGTAGTAAGAAAAAGAGGTACAGGTCAACTAGGACCCATTCTAAAAACTTATGATAATGACAACCAACTAGATAATAGCACACAGTTAGTCACCCATGAAGTCACTGGAAGTAATCAAGAAGTAGAAGAAGAACAACTTGAACAACAACATCAACAACAACAACAAAAAAACTTTAATATCAGTTTTTCCACACAATTCAATGAGCTTAGTGTGGAATTTAGACGCATCCTAGATAATAATTGGGAATTGTTAAAACTAGGTTTTTGTCCTAATATGAACTTAGGACCAAAACCTATAGTAATTTTTAGAAAAGCACCATCTTTGAAAACAATCTTAGAAGCCCCGATTAGAACGTACAAAACCAATAAAGGAATGTTTAAGTGCGGTCATTGTAGTTACTGTAAATATATTAAAACTGGATCTACATTTACTATTCGAGGCACAAAGTACTACATAAATGACAAATGTAATTGTCTTAGTCAAGGTGTAGTATACCTTGCTACATGTACATCCTGCCCTGCATTCTATTTCGGAAAAACTGAAAGACATTTAAAACAACGTATTTACGAACATATTTATGCGATTAGCAGGCTGAATATGTCGAATGCACTTGCTAAACACATTTCAGAAAACACCAACCATAGTTTTGTGTTTAATGTTGTGCAAAAAGTAGGAACAAACCCCAGGGGAGGACCGTGGCATTTAAAGCTAGAAGAATGTGAGTTGCTTTGGCAACTAAAAACAAATGCACACATCCACCCTGGGATAAATGAAACATGTTCCATTAAATGTTTATTAAAACAAAAAGCACTCTTAAGATAATTTAAACATATTTTATATTTAAAAACACTTTCTACAAGCAAATGTATATAACACATAAAAAATCATGTCACATAAAAATCAATTTTTTTATCCAAATGTATTTAAACATATCAAATTAATTTATTTTGATATGTGTTAGTTGGGGATGTTGTTTATCGAACTTTGTTCACAAAATTCTGTTTTTAAATTGTGTTTATGAATTTAATTTATAAATTCAGTTTATAAATTATGTTTAAAAACAAGCTTGGCTTGCTATAGTTAGAAAATAAATAGGTATATATTTTTTAGCGTTTACAACATGTTTATTGGTATTTGAACACACTTTGGCTTAGGTTTTTAACTTTAGGTAATGTATTTTGTAAAAACAACATTGTTTTTAAGAAGAACTGCTCTTAATAGAGTACTTAGTTTTTAGCCTTTGCTAGGGCAGAACTTATTTAGTTATTTAATTATTTAATTATTTAATTGAAACATTGGTTTAATTGTTTGTAACTGAATAAATGAGATAATTGAGATGTGTATTTAAACAGCAATAGGAAACAAGGAGAACTTGTCTGAAGAAGTGTTTGGATTTTGTAACACGAAAGCGCTTACAAGTTTCCAGTAAAGTTATCTTGGATTCCACTACGGCTTCCTGTGGTTTGTTTAACTCATCTTTTTGTTTTGTTCGTGGGATACCCACACCTGCACTTGTCTGAATGGATGGTTGTTATATAAGCCTTTAGTAAAAAGGGGGGTTTACTTTGTCTGCAGGGGACATGTAAGCTTAAGGGAAAATGCAAAATGTATTTTTACAATGTTTTCGGTTAGAGGCTACCCATGTGTTCTTCCATTTAGCAGCAATTATACCCACTGTAACTTTACAGG
>NC_056744.1:650869581-650899581 GCF_019279795.1 Protopterus annectens | reverse complement strand
TTTCCAGTCCCAAGCATGAAGAACCTGAGTATTGTGGTATCTAGGTCCAGTCATGTGAAGGCTTACATTTTCTTTCACATGATAACTAACTTGAAATAATTCATGGTGCTCTCTAGGCAACTAAATGAAAATAAAGCTGCAAGGGGAAAGATAAAGTGTAATTATTACAGCAGTTTTACAATGGGGTTGTTATCTGGATGAAAAAGCACATGAAATTCACTCATCTTAAGAGCTTCCTCTTTAGATACCAAGAAAACGGTGAAGGATCAAAGTACATATGGCAAGACACAGTACATCATCCTGGACAGATAGTAATCTCTTTGAAGGGCATTACTTAAACGTATCTAATATATGGTAAGCAATGGGACATGCAGGTGTCTTACATGATTAGTGACTAAATTTATCATGTAGACAGTCTGGAAAGCAGCACTGAATTCATCACTGTGACTATACAAAATATCTCATGATTAAATGTTCTCACTTTGCTCCAGTATGCACTTCATATTTCCAGTTTTCTTTACAATTAATAAAGATTTAGAGTACAAGATACATTTCTCAAAAGGTGGAATATTTTCTCAATGCCCTTTCTTCACAGATGGGCATAGTCTTTGTTTTGACTAGTGGACAAAGTAATAAAGGTCAAGTTCATAAGAGGATTTGGGGGAAAGAATAACAAGATATGTTGTCCAGAGGAATATTTACAGCTTCCAAAGTATGCCCTTATATGTTATTTGCTTTTGTTATTGTGACTTCAAATGTAAAGTGTAGAAAGAGCAATTCTGAGATTGTTATCTCTTGTTCAGAAAGTATTATGTGATTACATCCAGTGTGACTGCTACATTTCTTCTGAACTATAAAATAAAGCACATTATGTATCAGCCAAAGATAAAGGTGATTGTAATCCGTTCTTTCCTTGAAGTCAAGCAAGGATTTTCCTACACAATGGCAAAATGAAGCCTAATTTCCTGTGTCCTATGACAGCATGCTAATGGTCTTTTCAAAACCACTAGTCTGCTTTTGGCAATTCATTAACTATCATTGGCAGTTCCATGACGAATTAACTGGAGTCCAAGAACAGAGTTTTACTATATTTTGGAAAATATTTGCCAAGAAATCTGTGAATGGCAGTTATAAATAATGGCAGAAGCAAATAATCTTTACAGTAACCCAGATGTTACAGTGATTTTGTTACATACCTGTAGGAGTTATGTGTAGATTTCTTTCACAGTCTAGAACTAAGTCTAAAGCTCCTCCCTCTCAGAAGAGTTGTTGAAAACATGAAAAAGAGTCTGAACAGTTTAACAAAGGATATTTTTGTACCTGATCATGTGAATCCTCTGTTCGCTGGTTCACATGGGAACACAGGATGAGCTGTCTTGCTCAAGAGATTTATCATGCATCTTTATGTGTCTTGGTTGAGGGCTGCATGCATTGACAGGTCATAGGTTTATGGGTGATCACTAGACTAACAACTCTGGGGGGGGGGGCTTTATAAGCCTAGCTTGCCTCCCAAATGGATCTTGCAGGTTAATACTTTAGAGTTGTTTATGGGGTATATGAGGACTTGGGCATGGGTAGTCAAACGTTTACAGGCTACCTGTATCTATTAGAGACACAGGTGACAGACCAGGGGTACATTTCTGACTCCCCATCCAGTGGTCCAAGTTATGCTTGAATTGGGTTAGGGAAGAGCTGTGCTTGACATAGATGGGAAGCCTGTTATAGAGAAGGGGAACTTTCTGGGACACATACCTGTCCCTTCAGTGTGTCCTATTTATATTGCAGGTGATGTTTAGGTCCCTAGATCAGGTAATTCTAATGCTATTTGTTTTGCGGATATGCATCAAGTCCATCATAATGGGATCAGAGGATATTTTGTAGGCCAGGCATAGATCACCTCTCAGCACTCTGTAGAATTTCAAGCACAGGGACAGGGCTTTGAGGTGGTCTGCATAGAACATGTATTTATTTTGTGAGGAACTTCTGTGGATGCACTAGTCATTGCATATGTCTGCTCAGGTGCACATTAAAGGGATGTTGTCCTCAGTGTTTGGTCTGATGAGGGCTGAGCAGAGCAATGACATCCTAGGAACTTGATGCCGTACTCTTGTTTATACGTTGCACAATATCGAATCACCACAGTAGACACAGGATGGTGAAAGGCCTGGATGCGTTGTACATGTGTTCCCAGATCCCTGACCACTGGGTCTACACTTAGGGGTGTTATTGTCAGTGTGGTAGTTTTTGTGAGCCAGCTGGCAGGTGATACAGGGGTTTATTCCTAACTCTGTGAGTTTGTCACCACGTCTGAGTGGAGTATTGTGTTGAAAGCTTTGACCAGGTCAAGGTAGGCAGTATACACTGTTTTTCCCTTGTACATTGCTTTGATGTCCTTCTCAAAGAAGTCCACGAAGTACAGTAAGCATGACTTGCTCTTGAAAACAGAAAACTGGGTTGAATCCAGTGTCTGAAGGTTTCCTATGTCATTATTAATTTCATGGTAAAGATTTCCATGGTCTTGCATATGTGACTAGTCAGACTTATAGATCTGTAGGTACCTGGGTTTGTATATGGCCTTACCTTGTGCAGAGGGATGACAGCAGCAATCCTCCCTTCATTTGGCACAAAGCCTGTCTGGAGGCTGTAGTTAAATAGTGATTGTAGTGGTCCTGCTATGTCACATTTCGTGCTATTAAGGAGGCATCCTGGGATAATATCGTCTCCCACTTGTGTAGTGTTCTTGGCCTTGGAGAGTGCATTGAGGACTTGTTTCCTAGTCATAGATGGGGAAGTTATGGTTGAGGGTATTTCCTGAGGGGTGTCTAAGGGAGAGGGGGTGTTAAAATTGGAGTTAAATTTGTTGGCTGGAAGATATGCTCTATCTTCTGGCTCAGTATAGGTGGTTCCATTCTCAATTAGTTCAGCACATTTCTGTGATTTGCTTTTGAGGTTCCCACATTGCTGAAGAAAGCCTTGTGATTGTCCTTGGCCTAAGTGGCTATTTTTACCTCAAACTTAGCTTTGGTAGACTTGATTATCCCCCTAAGTTCCTTGTTTAGATTGATGATGGAGCTTTTACGTTACTGGACATTGCGCGTCCTAAATTTTGCCATGATTTTCTTTCTTTTGTTATACAGACTGTTGATGTTGAGATTCCACTACTGTGGTTTGGTTCTTGAGTTTTTCATGTGCTTTTTATAGTTAGGTACAGCTGCCTCAATGCAGCTATTAACATGACTGTATAGATTTTCTATGAACAATTCCCCATAAACAGTGGGATTCTCTGGGTTTGGGGAACTGGATTTTTTTCCACTGTGTCACTTAATAAGAAGTTTACCTTAGAATAATTTCTAAATGTACCAGGGTTTGCTGAGGTCCCAGATTTTATTTTGTTGCAAAGGAGTCACCTTTATAGTCTGACCTGACCACTGAGGACAATACACTGAGAGAGGGGGGATGCAGCATTCTCACATGTTTGTAAGGACCAGATCAGGGGTGTCTGTGCCCCTAGTGAGTATGCAGACTATCTTGTCCAGGGTGTTAGTGTTAACAAAAACCCGGAACCTCTGGGCCTGCATGTGTATAGTTGTGCATGATTCCCAGTTTATAGTGGGTAGTTAAAGTCATGCATTAATATGGTATTGGATTGAATCTGATGTGTCTCCAATACATTTAATAAGAGCTATGGGGTCTTCAGTCATAGATGGGTACCTATAGGTTGTAAGGACATGGTATGGGACTTGGCCTACTTAGACATGGCAAAGGTCAAGCACATCATACTGTTTGATAAGTCTTGAAGTGTGTTTGTTTTTGATGAAAATTGTGACACTCCACCTTTTGTTCCTTCCTGTGCAGAAACTGGTCTAAATGTGTGGAAGGCATTATAGCCCTACAGTGACAGGGTGGTCTGTGTGGCTTTAAACTATGACTCAGTAACTGCACAGACATCTACATTCTCCAGGGAGACTCTGGCATGCCAGTACTTGAAATAAAGACTTCAGATATTTTTGGGTTGCTTTTGCTATGTCAGAAGGTTTATCAGGTTGTCAGTAAATTAAAAAGGCACTATGGGGGCTGGACAACCTTTTATCCAATATTCAAAAGCAAAGAGACGATAGGTGCAGACCATGCCTGGCAAAGCAGCTATGTCTGCCAACCATATCCACCCAGGCTGATAAATATTGTACACCCTTGGAATGACACCAAAAACTAATCCATTTATTAAAGTCAATTTTCCCCCATATTGTGGCATCATCCTTGGAGAAGGTAGAATGCTGTTCAATGCCAGGCCAATACTGGCCTAGGACACATAGTCTGAGAGTGTCATCGTGTCTCTCTTCATATAGCCCAGGGAGGTATGTCTCAGGTCATTAACACCCACGTTGACTATGACTTGAGTCATACTGGTACTTGCGGTTCAATAACTTGTATGCATGTGTGACCTGCTGAATCTTGGCCCCTGAGTGGCAACTGAACATTAGTCTGTCCTTACTCAGCCTACACTTAAGACAGTAACATTTCCTTAGTGTGAGTCATCGACATGCAAATTAGAGAAAAGATACATAAAGGGATATTACTGACATAAAGAAACAGGAAGCAAATTTATATCATAGTCAAAAAGAGGTTAAATTGCAATTAATTTTTCTTTACTTAAAAACGTTGCAAACAGTTATGACAAAAAAATCTGAATTAGTTCAGGATTACGGTATTTGTTTTACTATATGTGGCAATGACAGTGACAAAGATAGTATTTTGACATTGAAATGTGCAGCCCATGGCAGAAACTTCTAGAAAGGTTTCTCTGGAATCTTAATGTTAGATAGCTTTATTTCAATTAGTGTTTCCTAATAACTGAAATATGATCCGAATGCAAGCTACATTACTTAGCATGGAATGCTTCCGTTTTACTGTGTGTGTACACACCTGTGTGTTTGTGTGAGTGTGTTCTAAAGAATACAGGTATAATCCACTCATTAATTTATTTGACTATGTATTAGTAATTTTAGTGTCCAGATCAAGTTTGTTTAAGAAGGAGTCATACCATCAAAGATGATTAAGCAGGTGCTACAATTAAATTAATTTATACTTTGGGTAAGGCTTTTAAAATGAATGAGTAACAACCAGATACATTTAATCTGTCTTGACAGACACAATAAAAGGCATATTTCAAAACTTACACCTGCCTGCTTTTATGATAGAAGTACTCTTAACTACAATGTGGAAGATTTTATTTTGCAGTAGTTTAGTAAACTAAATGGGAAGTGATTTTATTTTGTTAGCATTGCTTGTACTGCTCAGTGGGAGATAGTGGGAAACATCAGTTTATACCATACAAATGAGTTTTTACCAGCAAAAAAACATCTTTTATTTTCTTTTTTAAGTGATTTTTTTTTCTTTTTAGGTCTGGCCATCAATATAAATAATTTAATCTGGAACATATTGTAACTGCTTCTTGAAGGGCATGTCCTAATTACATTTAAACTTTGACCTACTCTGGCATGCCAGTACTTGAAACATGTTTGTTATGCTTTGATGCTGAATCCAAGAGTAAGCAAGTAGGCGTAACTGTTGAGTTACTGACATCTGAAACGGTGTACCATGAAATCAGGGATGTAATGTGACTGCTAATGGGAGGGTAATACTCCTTCATATGAGCACTGAGAAAAAGAAAATAATTTTGTTACAATTGAGCACTATCATCTTACAACTTTACTTTTGTACAATCTATTTATCTGGTTGACATGTTACTCACTCTGTACATTAGCTCAGAAGTCATGGTTGGTGATCAAGCCTAATTGGAAGCCACGGTAAAGCAGGTCAAGCCACATAGCGTCTCATCATAGCACAGAATATAACCTTCTCTTACTCTTGTTGGGTTAAAGTCTTATTGCTTGAGTGCTGGCTGTGAAATGGAAGCACCCTGTACAAACATAGCTTAATAATCTATGACATCAGAACCAAAAGGCATTGCAAAGCCTGATACAGTTATCTTGAGCTCTTTGAAAACCAGTCTGTGAGTCTAAAACATGAAAAAGCATGAACAATTGCACATAGCTGTGCATGTGTGTGTGTGTGTGTGTGTGTGTGTTCATGTGAATATAGAGACAACAAGATGTGTGTATATATATATATATATATATATATATATATATATATATATATATATATATATATATATACAGGTATGTATATAGATAAAGTTATATAGTTAAAAGTCACAGAGATTTCCATTTCATACTTCAGCGATACTGTGCCTATATACAAGAAGTATGCAGTCTAAATCACAGTGCTTGTAAAGCAGCATTTCCAAAGTTTATTTCTTGTTTAAATTCTATCCGCGGTGGTGGTACTGCGGTAGCGTTGTCGCCTCACAATAAGACTCTGTCATGTTCGATTCTCAGCTAGAGTGTCTTCTGTGTGGAGACATGCGTGAATGGGTGTACCTTCATTGAAGGTTGTGCGTCAGAGCTGGCAACTCGACACGTAAAACTCTACTGCCAATCATTAGCGGATCGGAGTTCCGCTGTAGCGACCCCTAACCGGGAAAAGCCGAAAGACACAACAACATTTCTTGTTTAAATTCTCTACCAGATACCACAGGCTAACTACATAGCAGAATACGTACTTATTTATTGAACTGCTTAGTCGTTCATGCTGAAAGACACAGTGCACTCAATTGCTTTACTCTGGAGCACTTTTCAGAATGAGCAGCTTTTCTGTGACTTTTAACAGTGCATGTAAAAGGCTGTTACTGCAAAACCAGGTCAACAGGATGTAGTTTGCTTGTTTCTCATTACTTAACTGTGCAAGCATTACCTCACTGTGCAAACATGACGCATCATTTGGTGATCAAGGAGTCAAACACATAACATATCCTTAAGCAAAGAACAGTGTTTTACTTAGCAGGATAATTGCCAGTAAAAACCCATCTACAGTCTGTTATTGTTCACTTCAGATCAAGATACAACAGTACAAATTTGATATATTGCTTGTGGTTGCTTTTGTGCATTTTATTATTAATTTATGAAATGAACTTAAACTGTAGTTCATATTGATCACTGCTGCAGTAGCCTGAGCTATATGGGTTATATCCTGAGGCATTAGAAGTTTCTCTTAGTATTATATTACTGGGGTATAGCATCAGTACCAGGAGTAACAATTTATATGTGAGACTGCCGGATGTTAAAACATCACTTAAAGAGCAGATATTTTTACCACAGAGAAGAAATATTAAGGAACTCCCACCTTAAATATATAAGTGAAATTGGTAATGTTGAATTCTTGATAGATAAATGATTTAGAAATTTTGTATATTTCAGATCTAACTGTTGGCAAACTCTTAAATGGCTCTTAGGAACCCTGAGTTTGAATTTCATTTCACAGGACATTGAATATAACCCATATAGCTTAGGCTATTACATCTGTGATCATTCAAACCTCTACTATTATGCTAAGTTTACTTACACAACTGTACATTATTTTCCTGTAGCATTTTTTGTAGGTTATATTACATATTTATGGGAGTTTCACTGAAATCTGGCTCCAATGTGCGCTGTCTCTTGTTATCCAAAGCACTGCTACTCTATTTAAGAATCACTTTTGAACTTGTCTGTAATGTTGTTTTCTGGTTAGCCTCACTCTTGAAGACTCATGTTGATTCATACTAGCACCTGAAAGATCATTCCTACTTAGCTAAATGGCTAAAAAGACGTTAATTTGAAATCACTGCATCCTTCACCCTGAGTTGTAGAGACTTTGTAATTAAATTGAAATATGGGAGAGTCTGGAGGTTGGGTCTCACCATGTGTGACGGGTGTGGATAGCTTTGTATTCCACAAGAAAAAAATACTTTATTTGTTGTTTGAAGGTAATGAATATATCCTTATTAACCTTTTGCCCTGTAAGAACTGGTATTCAACATGCTGTTTTTTGCCAGAAGAGCTTGTATCCTTTCTTACTGACTGCACTTTTGAGAACCATACCACATTATCCTTCCAGTGTTCAGTGATATCTGATGTTATTACAACACATAAATGGCTGCAGCAAACTAGCTATTATGCTGAAATTTCTGTTTTATCAATTTGGCCCATTTATGGATGCTTCTTTTATCATTTCTGTAGCAGGCATCATGTAACCTATTTCTGCATTTCTATAAAGACTAACTCACCAAGCAAACATACTGTCTAAGCCCTCTAATCCATGCCTCTAACAGGAAATTTTGATTTCAAGCATAGAAAAACAAAATCTTAAAGTCTGATGGGGGAAGAAGAAACTGTCTTCTAATTGTTAAAAATGGATGACATTTAGCAATGAAGTTACAGAAGCTAAGGAACTTCTTGAGATGTGTTAGTGGGGTTAAAAAGAGCAAGAACAGCAAACTTGGGGAAGATAAACACATGACAAAGGCAAGACTTGAAATCTTGAAAAAAAAAATTTTTTGTTCTGTATTTATGAAAGAAAATATGAGAAACAACACATAAGAAGAAATACACCAAAGAAGCCATACCTGTCAGTCTGCACAGGATGTATCTTGAAGTAATTCTTACATTGAAAATAGAGAACAGACTGTAGCTAGATTGGGTATGTTGGATCCAGTACTGACTACACCATAAGACACTCAATAACAGTAGAAATCATTCTTGAAATCTAGAAGAAGGCTGGTGTGTTTTTCTTTTTCTGTAATTGGAAACAGGAAGCAGTTTTTTAACCATTGATCTGCCAATCTGATTTCCACAGCATAAAATTACCAAAGTCAACAATGAGCGCAATAATTGTGGAATTCCTTGGATTTGGGAGTGTATATGATGCAAACTGATAGGAACTTGTAACAATTAAGTCAGTGGATATTATCAAATTACTTTTCCTGCCATAATGGCAAACTTGATCAAGGTAGTGGAAAGGATGTAACCTGCCTAAATTTCATTATCCCCAATGTATTTGAGGTATAACCTGGCAGATATGGCTAGGCAGCAGTTTAGTGGTAAATGGCAGGTGGTGATTGTAAATGGAGTTTAGTCTGAAGAAATTAGGGGTGATGTGAGAAACTTGTAGCAGTAATCAAGACTGTGGTTGTTAAAATGTATCATAAAGAAATGTAAAGTTATACACAACAGTCATATAAATGTTATTAATATCACATACCACAGGATAAAAGCACCAGCAATCTGTACAGACAGTGCTCTAAGTACCTGATATCATTAGACTGCTAAAGTATTGTGTAGAGCCAGGAAGGTGCTAAGGTGTACAGGGAGGCAAGCAGCAGTAGAAATGATGCAAGTAAACTGGGTGAATTCAGTTACATTTATTCTTTGCATTTTTTTTTTCTGTGATCATAATGCAAACTTTTCAGAGTTACAATAAAGCAGTTTGATGAAGAACAGTAACACAGTTTAAAAAAGCATTATCCAAAAACATTAAATGGGGAAATTTTGGAGGGAACCTACAAATTAATGTTTTTATACCTCTAGTCCATGTTTTATGTACTGGCATTTCAAATATGGACTAGAGGTGATGATGTCCAGAGTTTGATTTACAGGATTATGGCTCCAAAAATAATTCAGTCTGCTGAAAACTGAATCTCCATTCTGTTAAGCAGTCAGGTGGTAAATGAATTACCTCATTCATTGATTTAGTCACTGTCTGATACTCACATTATCTTATTCTAGGCCACAGGAGACAGGAACCCATCATGGTACTCAGAAAGGATAAAGCAGACAGATAAACCTGGAGCGGATGCCAGCTGAGTGCAGACTAAACACACACAGACACACACACACACACACACACACACACACACACACACACACACACACACACACACACACACACACACACACACACACACACTGTGGTTAGTAGGCAAGGCAAGGAAATCCAAACTCCATTGTGAGGGTATGATTTCAAACTTGTCTTAAATACACCCGCACACAGACTCGCACACAAACACACACACACACACACACACACACACACACACACACACACACACACACACACACACACACACACACACATCAGGAAGGATTTCTGAAGGAAAGTGTGTGAACAGTCTTATAAAGTAACTTCTTGTTCCTATACAATACAGACACCTGTTTTTTTTTTGATGTGTCAATGAGTATGTCTGCATGTTTGCTTTAGGGCTTGACACATGCATTTTCTACAGATAAGGTTTATACTGAACAGTCTAATGCAGTGTGTGTTGGCTTTGCTTGTGTGAGTGGGTGGTTGATGGAGGGATTCTCAGGTGTATAATCCAATGCTACGTGTGTATGTGGGTGGTCAAAAGGTGATGATATGCATGTGTAAGGGGGCTAGCAATATGTGTGGTTTCATATTTTGTGTGGGGGGTTGCAATTCATGTTGTAGAAAGGCAATGAGTGATTAGAGGTTGGTTGATGTTTGTGTGTATAGTTTTTTTTTAGTGATGGAGTGTGTGTAGGTGCGGCATGCAGTGTGTGTTTGATGCAGACTGTGTGGAAGGTAAGTACAGATTATATGAAGGCTGTACAAGATGGTTGTTTGTACAGTTCTTTGCCCCAGGTGACATCCAAAGATTACTGTGATTCTGGTGCTGGTTATAACAGTTTTGGGTTAGGGGATTGCAGGGATATATGTGGGTCTTGCCCTCCAGGTAAGAAGTATATTTTTGTGTGTTTTGTGTGAGTTTGGGTGTGAAAACTTTGGTTGATGAGTGAGGGTTTTTTGTTTGTGATTCCAAGAATTCAGCAAAACAGTAAGACCCTCCTAACTGCTGTGAAAGCAGCTGGTGTTCCTGTGCTTTCACACAACATACCACCATTGTTTTCATGCTAAACTATTAACTTCAGCATGGTCAGAGGACATCTGGAAGAAAGTTTATGGTTATCTCCTGTCTCTCTTTCTGCAGGACACTTCCTCTTTAGGCAATTGTGTCATAAGATGAAGCAAGAAAAATGGCAAGTGTCCTGAAATTTTAGGAGAAAAAATATTTCCTATAGAAAGCGTTGCTAACTTACAGAGCTTATAACAAGAAAAATAGCCAGAGGTCCTGTAGAGCTATTACATATATTCTGGAAATTTTATGAAAAAGTGTATAAAGCAGGCAAATGTAAATATTTATGGAAGACTTGAGTACGCCAAGGTTAGAGGCAGATGAGGCTCAACAATTAACAGTTAAGAGAGGAAGAGATGAGATAAAAACAGTGATATGCAATCAATCTGTAGGAAAGTCTCCTGGAGTAGGTGACATTGTTGTGGAAGTTTGGAAGCTAGGAGGGAAGAAAGTGATAAAGATCTGGAAGGTTTGTTTAACACTATTTTTAAAGGACGGGAGTCAACAACATCCTGGAAGAAAGCTGTATTGGCTATAATACCTAAAGATGGTAAAGAACCATCACACCCAGCTTCATACAGGCCCATTTCAATTTTAAACCATAATCGTAACTTTATACTGTTTATAACAAGTCTATAATAGCTAAAAGAATGGCAAAGGCATTGCCAAAATTGATAGATAGGGATTGGTATGGTTATGTGGAGGGGTAGCAAACATGTGACAACATTAATAGAACAATGATGATCCAGAGGGAAGCAGAGTGTAAGAACAGACAGAGTAAGCTGGGATTTTATGAGTAGGGCAATTGAAGCATTTACAATCCCTGATACAATAATACAGTTAATTAGGAGCATATATGAGGGTTCAGAGGCAAAAATTAAAGTGGGAGGGTTCATCTCTGACATGCTGTGCCTAAACAGAGGACCATACAGGGGTGTCCTCATTCCCCCTTATTATTTGCTTTATATTTGGAACCATTGGCAAAGAATATAAGGGACCCAGAAATTCAAGGATATAATTGGTATGGTAATTGGTTCTATATGCAGACAATATTATTTTATACCAGGTAAAACCAGAAAAGGACATATCAGTGTTGTGGAACATCTTCAGACAGATTCAAGTCTTTTCAGGATATAAAATTAATGAAGATAAAACACAGGCTATAGATGTAAACTATGTACCCACACATGAACTGGTCCATCAATTCCCATATTTATGGGGGCACACTAAAATTAAGTATTTAGGAGTATGGATTAAATGATTCTTTTATGGCAGCTAAGGATATGTAGGAAGAGACTAAATAGATAATACAAAAACTGAGAAACTGAATTGAAGGAACTTATTCGGGAGGGAAAGAGAGCAAGGGTCAAGCAGGATAAGATGATTCTTCCAACAGAACAAGGTGGTTTAGGATTACCTGATTTGAAGGGGTATTTTAGACCTACACAGTTAAGGCTCATATACATGACACGAGCAGAAAGCTATAAATCACTGTAGAAAAGGATAATAATGTAACGGGGTAGAATTCAAGAAATAAAGAGAGACTGGGATTTTGTATGCAAATTCTTAAGGAGCATAATGACAGCTGTATAGGATATTATATTATTAAAGGAGCAGAATGTATTCTAAGAACTAAGCCAAAACAAGAATGGAGAAAGGAGATTCTGTTAATTAAGGCTACAGAAAATAGGCAAGATGGCGCTAGAATTTATTGGGAAAAACTGGTAAAGGAACAAAGGTATTGGAGACAAATAACTAGAGAGGGAAAGGTAATAGAATGTGAAGAGGCCAAGTAGACATTTGGACTGCAGGCAAGAGACTGCTTTCTCTACTAGGGATTGATATCAGAGTATAGGAAAACAGAAAGATATAGGGGGATCCTAAGTGAAAGACCTGCTCTGTTACAGTGTTTAGGTGAATGTAGAACAGCAGTTGCTATTAAAAAAAGACTAATTAGTAGGGCATATAAAATATTGTACAATAACCGTAGGAATCCATCAGAGAAGGTTAGAAAAGATTGAGAAGAGTGATTGGATAAGCAATTCACAAGGAAACAATGGGAGGGCATTTGGATGGCCCCCGAGTATGCAACAAAGTCTAGAAGATAAAGGATTTTTGTTGGAAGTGTTTGCTCCAAAGAGTTTTTCCTCAGATAGATGGCAAATGTTGGAAGTGTGATGTGAAAGAAAAAGTTAACTTGGAACATATGTTTTGGGAGTGTAATGAGCTGGCAGACTTCAAAAATTCCCTGCACAGTACTCTTTCTGAAATACTGGACGAGTAAATGGGTGTAACTAAGGAAATGATTTTTTGAGCTGGGATACACGATCTGAAATGCCTAGACATTGTAAGGCCTTGCTAAGTTTAATTTCTGTGGCTGCCAAAAAAAATAATAATAATTACTAGGAAACTGAAATCAAAGTCTAAACCAACTGTATTTGAAGTACTGAATATTGTAACAGAGACAAAATAACTGGAAGCGAGATTATTAGAAAAAGGTAGGAGCAAATTACATAGAAAAGATGGAAATTGTAGGAACAAAACATTCAGAATAATGTTTTAGAGGATGAGCAAGATTTAAGGTAAGGCAGAAAATGAGCAATTTATGTAATGTTGGATTGATGATAGTTATAAAAAAAATGTATAATATTGTAACTAGGAACATGTTAATATGGTTTGTTTTCTTTTATATAAATATATGCTTGCCTATGTCTTAAGTGATAAGTTAATAAATCTGTTTAAAAAGATATTTCTTTTGGCATAAATTCTTATGTTGTATCTGAAACATAATATGAAAGAACAGACAGCACTACACCACTGAACTTTAATTCTGTCAAAAAGTGAAGCCCAGCCTGTTGCAACTGGTGCTGGTATGCTTTTTTTTCTGTGTAATCTCATGTTTCTATAAAAATGTCCCACTTTGGGCATATGGAAAGGTACACTAAGAAAGTGTTTTTATGTTCAGTGTCTCCTATATGCCAGATCATGTTTACTATTGCCATGTATTAAAACCAAACATAAATATACCTGTTGAGGAAACTATATTAAACACTAGACATACAAAATATATTTACTGTTTTTTAGCTTTATTTCTAATTGTTTTCTTTTATCTGATTAAGTCCTGTGGGCAACAGGATGAAAGCATTTAGTTTTGTGATATTAAAATTATTTTATGCAGAGTTACTTCAGTGGTAGTGGCTTTTCCTTGTGGAGTTATTCAGTTTGTCAGTCATAAGTTAACTCAGCATTGCAACCAGAATTTACTAAAGCAATGTTTTTCTTTTTTTCAGCATTTTTTTCATATGCCATATTCATTCCCCAGGTTTGCCTGAAATACCACAGCTTAGGTTTCTCTTACTTACCGCTGCCACAGCAATGACCTCATCTTCACAAACACCATCTGCCACTCCCCTGTATTCTCTTCTTAGCATGTGTCAAGGCTCTTGCAAGTTAAAATCTAAATGCTGGCTAGTCAATATGGCAAACCTGAGTAACAATTTAAAAATCCCTGTCAAAGGCCTCAAATAGTCACAAAGACTTGAAACATAAAACATGTAATTTTTCTCTGGCGAGTTAAAGCAAAACTTTGCTTAAATAATTTTCAAAAGCTAGATAGTCATCCAGATGCCTTTATCTCAAATTATTAACAAAAGGATACATCACTTATATTGACTGATACATGGCCAGTCCTGTTTGAAGCTATGACTCTGTAGTTAGCTTTAGCATCTAAGAACAGTTTTGTTACCTGGCTCATTTCCTTAGCCTGCTTCTTAATCTAGATGAATATCTGCAAAACCTGTAATTATAAAAATACTAATACTAATGCTACAGAAAAGCTATAAGACAAATGCACTTCTGATTTTAGAAGTCATGCATACAACTGGCAATCAAAGGATAAGGTAATCAGTTATATTTTGGTAAATAAAATACAATCAACTTGGCATTTGTCATTTGTAAGCAAATCGGTTGATATCGTAGATCTTTATTTGGCAGAAGTTGTGCTTGGAAATTGTAGAAGAAGGTAATGAATTGTAATAATTGGCTATACAAGTATACATCAATGTATTACAATGACTTATGGACAATGCACATCAGTGCTATATATTGGGGATGCACAAGCCAGTACATTTCTTTGTGCCCGTCCCAAGCACAGATAAATGGGGAGGGTTGCGTCAGGAAGGACATCCAGCGTAAAACTTCACCAAATCATTTCATGCAATCACAAGTACATATTTCCATACCAGATGGGTCAAGGCCCGGATTAACAACGACGCCACCAGTACTGTTAGCCAACAGGGTGCTGGCGGAAATTGGGATACTGTTGGCCGAAGGAGGAGAAGAAGCGGAAGGCATGGCCGAAGGCAGGAAGAGAGGAGAAAGGCTAGGACTGTGGTAGTGAGGGTCGGAACTTTGAATGTTGGCAGTATGACTGGTATAGGGAGAGAGCTAGCTGATATGATGGACAGAAGGAAGGTGGATATATTGTGTGTGCAAGGGACCAGATGGAAGGGGAGTAAGGCTAGGTGTATCGGAGGTGGGTTCAAATTATTTTATCATGGTGTGGATGGGAGGAGAAATGACGTAGGAGTTATTCTGAAGAAACAGTATGCAAAGAGTGTTTTGGAGGTGAAAAGAGTGTCAGATAGAGTGATGTTTATGAAGCTGGAAATTGATGGTGTAATGATGAATGTTGTTATTGCATATGCTCCACAAGTTGGGTGTGCAATGGATGAGAAAGAAAAATTTTGGAGTGAATTGGATGAAGTGGTGATGACTGTACCTAAGGGTTAGAGAGTAGTGATTGGAGCAGATTTCAATGGGCATGTTGGTGAAGGAAACAGAGAGGATGAGGAAGTGATGGGTAGGTATGGTGTTAAACAAAGGAATGCAGAAGGTCAGATGGTTGTGGATTTTGATAAAAGGATGGACATGGCTGTGGTGAATACGTATTTTAACAAGAGGGAGGAGCATAGGGTGACATACAAGAGTGGAGGAAGATGCACACAGGTAAATTATATCTTATGTAGGAGGGCCAGTTTGAAGGAGATTGTAGACTGTAAAGTGGTGACAGGAGAAAGTGTAGTTAGGCAGCATAGGATGGTGGTTTGTAGGATGACATTGGTGATCAAGAAGAGGAGGAGGAGTGCGAGGGCAGCACCAAGGATCAAATGGTGGAAATTAAAAAAGGGTAATTGTGAGATGGAGTTCAGGGATGAGTTAAGACAGGCACTGGGTGGCAGTGAAGAGTCACCAAATAGCTGGGTAACTACAGCAGAGCTAGTAAGGGAGACGGCTAGAAAGGTGCTTGGTATGACATCTGGACAGAGGATGGACGACAAGGAGACATGGTGGTGGAATGAGGAAGTACAGGAGAGTATACAGGCAAAGATGTTGGCAAAGAAGAAGTGGGATTGTCAGAGAGATGAAGAAAGTAGACAGGAGTATAAGGAGATGAGGCGCATGGCAAAGAGAGAGGTGGCGAAGGCTAAGGATAAGGCATATGAAGAGTTGTATGAAAGGTTAGACACTAAGGAGGGAGAAAAGGACCTGTACCGATTGGCTAGACAGAGGGACCGAGCTAGGAAAGATGTGCAGCAGATAAAGGTGATAAAGGATAATGAGGGAAACATACTCACAAGCGAGGAGAGTGTGTTGAGGAGATGGAAAGAGTACTTTGAGGGGTTGATGAATGAAGAGAATGAGAGGGAGAGAAGGTTGGATGATGTAGGGATAGTGAATCATGAAGTACAATAGATTAGCAAGGAGGAAGTAAGGATAGCTATGACGAGAATGAAGAATGGAAAGGCTGTTGGCCCAGATGACATATCTGTGGAAGCATGGAGGTGTTTAGGTGAAATGGCAGTGGCATTTTTAATCAGATTGTTTAATGAAATCTTAGAAAGTGAGAGTATGCATGAGGAATGGAGAAAAAGTGTTTTGGTACCGATTTTTAAGAATAAGGGTGATGTGCAGAGCTGTAGTAACTACAGAGGGATTAAATTGATCAGTCACAGCATGAAGTCATGGGAAAGAGTAGTGGAAGCTAGGTTAAGAAGGGACGTGATGATTAGTGAACAGCAGTATGGTTTCATGCCGGGAAAGAGCACTACAGATGCGATGTTTGCTCTGAGAGTGTTGATGGAGAAGTACAGAGAATGTCAGAAGGAGTTGCATTGTGTTTTTGTAGACTTAGAGAAAGCATATGACAGGGTGCCTAGAGAGGAGTTGTGGTATTGTATGAGGAAGTCAGGAGTGTCAGAGAAGTATGTAAGAGTGGTACAGGATATGTACGAGGGTAGTGTGACAGCGGTGAGGTCTGCGGTGGGAGTGATGGATGCGTTTAAGGAGGAGGTGGGGTTACATCTAGGATCAGCTCTGAACCCTTTCTTATTTGCAATGGTGATGGACAGGTTGACAGACGAGATCAGACAGGAGTCCCCATGGACTATGATGTTTGCAGATGACATTGTGATCTGTAGTGAGAGTAGGGAACAGGTGGGGGACACCCGGGAGAGATGGAGATATGCTCTAGAGAGAAGAGGAATGAAGGTCAGCAGGACTAAGACAGAATATATGTGTGTGAATGAGAAGGAGGATGGAGGAATGGTGAGGATGCAAGGAGTAGAGGTGGCAAAGGTGGATGAGTTTAAATACTTGGGGTCAATAGTTCAGAGTAACGGTGAGTGTGGAAGAGAGGTGAAGAAGAGAGTACAGGCAAGATGGAGTGGGTGGAGAAGAGTGTCAGGAGTGATTTGTGACAGACAAGTACCTGTAAGAGTGAAAGGGAAGGTCTACAAGAGGGTAATGAGACCAGCTATGTTATATGGGTTGGAGACAGTGGCATTGACAAAAAGGCAGGAGTTTGAGCTGGATGTGGCAGAATTAAAGGTGTTAAGATTTGCACTGGGTGTGACGAGGGTGGACAGGATTAGGAATAAGTATATTAGAGGGTCAGCCCAGGTTGGAAGGTTTGGAGACAAAGCCAGAGAGGCAAGGTTACATTGGTTTGGATATGTGTTGAGGAGGGATGCTGAGTATATTGGGAAAAAGATGCTAAGGACGAAGCTACCAGGTAACAGGAAAAGAGGAAGGCCTAAGATAAGGTTTATGGATGTGGTGAGAGAGGACATGCAGGTGGTTGGTGTGACAGAGCAAGATGCAGAGGACAGGAAGAAATGGAAACGGGTGATCCTCTGTGGCGACCCCTAACGGGAATAGCCGAAAGAAGATAATGATGATGATGACATATTATCACAACCAGATTTTTGCGGCTGCGATTTTAGAATACTTCCATAGAAATGAGGCCACGACCCACTGTAAGGTGATATTTAGAGTCTGTTTTTTTGTTGTGGCCTACCTTTGCATTACAGGGTCTGTGAAGGGGAAGACAAACATTTGAGGAAACCCACTTCCGGTTTTCAGAATGCATTACACATGCACACTTGAATTATAATGCCTGCTGTTGTTCTGATGAACAGATTCTTTTGAGTGTGTGGAAGGAAGCCTTCAGCGAAGACAAAGACAGACCCTGTAATGATGGTTTTGGTCACTTTTTTTTTTGGGGGGGGGGACAATTTGTAAAGACATCTTCAGGTGAAAATTTTAAAAAGCTGCTAACAGCCACAAAGTACAAGAAGAAGCGCATTGTCCAGCAATAAGATGTTTTGGGAAGTGTTCTTACTACGTAGAATCACAAAGTGAGTTTATCTGTCTTTATTTGTAAAGTATGGCCATGGGGACACTTTGTTAGCACCTTAACTGAAATTATTGATTGCCTAAGCTAAGAAAAGCAGCAATCCTTGCCCTTGACATATTTACAATCTCCTAACATCGCAGGGCATATTTGGTGACTCACTTTTCTAGTAGCTGACATCGTCTTGACAAATGCAGGCACTGGAAAACGGAGCACCACTGTGTAGTTTCAGGAGCAAAGAGGTACAAACTTTCACGCTTTCTCTTCTTCGTGGCTCATACCCACATTGACAGAGTAATGCTTTCTTCTTCACAGACCCCTTCATAGATTAAGCAACCTGTTTCCACACACTCACCAAATTATGACAATGCGGAAATCTGGTTGCGATAATATGTAAGTACCTATTTTTAAGTGCTCAAACACTGTACAGCTCACTGCATCCAATATATGAAAAGTTTTTTTTTTTAATGTTAGGAATTACTGATTAATAAAATCATTTCATAAAACAATATACCCACAATGAAAGGGTAATTGGGGAAAGAATCCAAAAACCTCAAAATATTTTAGCATGTAAAAACTTTATTCACTGCTTTCGTCTGTAAAGCAAGGAAGCTGTAACTGATTGTTGTCTATGCTGCTACTTTGTTGCCACCTAAATTATTGTTGCTGTGTTACTGCTTCACTATGGTGTAAAAATTTCAGTATATCATTTTCTTGTTGAATGTTGTGTAATGAGATTTTTGAGGTCACACAATTTATCTTTTAAACATGATCAAAAGTCATACAACCTCATATATAGTATCTTATCCTGTCACAAGAGAAGGCATAGATGCCTGTTTCCTCCTCACCCTCTCATTGCATCACCCACTCCAAGTCACCTACCCTTTCTCCTATAAACTGTCCTGCTACAGGGCTTCCAACCACTGTCTGCATTGTTTGGTTTTATTAACCATAGTATGCACACAGAGTTTAATTACTGCAATTTACTTTCATGTCTGTATGCCAGCAGCTGCTGAGCCCTTTCTTGCAAAAAACATGTTCTCTTGTTATATTCAGGCAATATAATTTTATACTGTGTGCCCTTCTTGAGCTCATTTCATTGACACTTGTGGTTTGTGTATAACATTTACAATTAATTAAACCATTAGAACCTGTCTTTATATGTCCTATTACTCCTTAAGCTCTCTAGTCACTGCCTTATCAACACCAGTGGACATTTTGTCTTATATGCTTCTTGTGTTTGTGACCATTTCCTGTGTACTTGTGCACAGCCTATCAATTTTAAGTGTTATAGTTCCACATTCTTCTCAGAAAAAAAGCTCTCTTACATTTATCATGAGGAAAACTGTGCTAACAGAATACATTTGTGCCATTTGATGTTAAAATGCAGATCAACTGCATTGTGTAGCAAGAAAAAATAATGAGAATCTGTTTTTTTTCTCTCCTAGGAAGACCAGTACATTAGAACATACTGGGCTTTATCATCAACGTTTGCTATAATGCTGATATAGTTATGACAATGGAATACGGGAGTAACTGCAGATACTGAGACATTCATCATAGCCTTCATATGCAGTCCCCCAAAAGTAAACTCCAGGACTGGATAGGTTGTATATTTCTGGAATGATTATTTGCCTGAATCATTTGTTCTTTGCTATCCACCTGGTGGTATAAACCTTGGATCGAGATGATTGTCACTGTTGAAGTGATACCCTAACCCCTGTGCAAAATGGGAAAGGGGGGCTGAGGATGGATAGATTGATGGATGGATGGATGGATGGATGGATTATTTGCCTGAAATGGGAACATGTAAAACAGGTAAATGCTACGGCATACTCGTAGGGTTCCCTTTGTTGTGGATGATGAGGGTGTCTCATTTGTGGCACCCACCAGGCTCCCCTAGAGCAATGACAGATTCTGGGACATTGGGTGGTTAGAACCAGACAATAAAAGCCTGTAGCAGTATAACGGCACTACAGTCAGGAGTCTCGCATCTCTGCTGTGCTTCATCATTCCTGCTAAGAAATTAACCCATTCTATCTTGTGTTCATTTCTCCAAATGTTTAGGTTTTTACATATTTTGATGAGAATGGACCCTATTCCTATGTCAGAGCATAATTAAAGTTCATGAAATTGTTTTGCTTCACTCTTTGACATTTGATACAAGTGCTCGTCTCAGCACCTGCAATGCACCCATAATTGCCTCTTTCTGTAATTCATAAGGGGCTACCTTTATCTGTAACATATTTAGATATGTTTGAATACTCTTTTTTATTAGCCCAGTTGTTCCTACTACAACTATCAGTGTATCCTTATTCCATATTGCTGTAGTTTCCATTTGCAAATACTGATATTTTACAAATGTATGTTTTTCAATTAGTAAGACACTGTAGTCACTGGGTGTAGCAATTTCAGTAATCAAAGCTATATCTGTCTTTTTCTCTTTTATTACAATATCCGGTCTGTTACCTTCTACCGTCTTAGCTCTTTGAATGGGGCAATCCCATGTCAACATTACTTCATCATTTTCATTAATCTTTTGTGGATCATGTTTCCAATGTCTCTCAGCTGCCTTTATGTTGTAATGTTTACAAAGTCTCCAATGTAACAACCTTGCCACATTGTTATGACTTTCAGTATACAAACCCTCCGCCATAAGTGCATCACACCATGCAACGAGATATGTAATTGTTCCAGTTCTGTACTACAAAATCTAATTTGTTTGTATCTCTTACCTTTCCTATAGATTTTATGAATCATCTGGTAAATAATCCACTATCTTGAGCTGCCAATATTAACATTTCATGTTTTGGTTTAAATTCACTCCATCTAAGCCATGCGCACAACAACTCTTGGTCAACATGCTGCTGTTACGTCTGATCTCGATACTTCCTGCCATAATTGCAATTTTTCCATTTGTCTTTTCTGTTTTCCTGATCCTGTTTCTTGTATTCATTCTTTTGCTTTTTTGCACATTCTATTGCCACCTGGTTTTTAACAGTGTTTAGTTGGATTTCAATGCCTGTTTTTTTCCAAAATGCTTCTGCTAACCCAAGCAAGGAGGTCATCTTGGGCTTATTTTGCTCATGTTTTAGAACTTTTAATATATTTGGCTCTGATGATGTCAATAAATATGTATGCAATCCTACAATCACTGACCTATATGTGTAGTTTATTTCAAGGAGGCCCATGTCTGCTTTAGACCAAGGGATAATATAACCTAGGCAAACACTGATTCTTGTCTATCAGCTGGTGGAGTAAAGCTTATCTGGCTCTTTTTGTGGCCAGTCAATCACTCTAAAGCTATAAGTTAAAACAAGAAGTGCAGGTTGATTAATAGCTTGAACTTTATTCCTAGATATCAAAGCTGTTTTCAGTATTAATTTTAGTATTCTAAAATATTCCTTACTGAGCTTTGTTCTCATTTTTTTCCTGCTGTATCATTACCCCTTCATCTATTTCAAGATATATGTACACTCCTTCTTGTTCCAGATTTTATATATATATATATATATATATATATATATATATATATATATATATATATATATATAAAATCACATTCCACCCCAAGTTTTATATTTTCTTGAGTCTTAAATTTTTGTATTTCTATGTTGCTTCTGCACATTTATTGAGACCAAATGCCATTCCTATGTCATCTGAAAAGGCTTTAACAACTTGCAGTTGCAGTTTCAGGTGTTTATCTGATGAACTATATAGTTACAAGTCATCCACAAAATGTAGATGAGATATCCTTTCACTTGACAATTTTCTTGGAGCCAGAGTAAATCCGTTACCTAGGCTGTTAGTAAACAGCTTAATGGATTAAAAGCAAGACAAAAGGTGACAAAGAATCACCCTGAAATATTCCACACTGGATTTTTGTACCCTGGATAGCAATTTGTTCTTTATTATGGTTCGTCTACAAAGTGGTTTGCCATTTATTCATAGCAACTGTAATAAAATTTGCCAGTCTATGATTGATCTTGTATACCTGTAAGATTTCTATAATCCAGGAGTGAAGAATACTATCAAATGTTTTTTGTACTCTATCCATTCCATACTGAGATTCCTGTTCTTTTTACAGGTCTCTGTTATGGCTTTATTTAACAAAAGATGATCCTTTCTTCCATATGATCCTTTTTTATTTTGCTTCTGTTCTATAGCCATAATTGAATTTTTATCTTAATGACTGTATACTCTATCTGCATCAGTTCCCATATATAGCTTGTAGGTTGATGGGAGACAAGTGCTTCTTCTTCTTTAGGCTGTTCCCATTAGGGGTCACCACAGCGGATCATCTGTTTCCATTTCTTCCTGTCCTCTGCATCTTGCTCTGTCACACCAACCACCTGCATGTCCTCTCACCACATCCATAAACCTTATCTTAGCATCCTTTTCCCAATAGACCCAGCATCCCTCCTCAGCACATGTCCAAATCAACTCAATCTTGGCTCTCTGGCTTTGTCTCCAAGTCGTCCAACCTGGGCTGACCCTCTAATATACTTATTCCTAATCCTGTCTACCCTCGTCACACCCAGTGCAAATCTTAACATCTTTAACTCTCCCACATCTAACTCTGACTCCTGCCTTTTTATCAGTGCCACTGTCTCCAACCCATATAACATAGCTGGTCTCACTACCCTGTTGTAGACCTTCCCATTCACTCTTACTGGTACTCGTCTGTCACAAATCCCTCCTGACACTCTTCTCTACCCACTCCACCCTGCCTGTACTCTCTTCTTCACCTCTCTTCCACACTCGCCATTACTCTGAACTGTTGATCCCAAGTATTTAAACTCATCCACCTTTGCCAACTCTACTCCCTGCATCCTCACCATTCCTATATCCTTCTCTCATTCACACACATATATTCTGTCTTAGTCCTGCTGACCTTCATTCCTCTCCTCTCTAGAGCATATCTCCACCTCTCCAGGGTCTCTGCAACCTGTTCCCTACGCTCACTACATATTACAATGTCATTTGCAAACATCATAGTCCATGGGGACTCCTGTCTGACCTCGTCTGTCAACCTGTCCATCACCACTGCAAATAAGAAAGGGCTCAGAGCTGATCCTTGATGTAATCCCATCTCCACCTTAAACTAATCTGTCACTCCCACTGCAGATCTCACCACTGTCATACTACCCTTGAACATATCCTGTACCAGTCTTACATACTTCTCTGCCACTCCCGACTTCCTCATACAATACCACAACACCTCCCTAGGCACCCTGTCATATGCTTTCTCTAAATCCACAAAGACACAATGCAACTCCTTCTGACCTTCTCTGTACTTCTCCATCAACACTCTCAGAGCAAGCATCGCATCTGTAGTGCTCTTTCCTGGCATGACACCATACTGCTGATTACTAATCATCACCTCCTTTCTTAACCTAGATTCTACTACTCTTTCCCATAATTTCATGCTGTGACTGATCAATTTTATCCCTCTGTAGTTACCACAGCTCTGCACATCACCCTTATTCTTAAAAATCTGTACCAAAACACTTTTTCTCCACTCCTCAGGCGTCCTCTCACTTTCCAAGATTTCATTAAACAATCTGGTTAAAACGTCCACTGCCATTTCTGCTAAACACCTCCAGGCTTAAACAGGTATGTCATCTGGACAAACAGCCTTTCCATTCTTCATCCTCCTCATAAGCTATCCTTACTTCCTCCTTGCTAATTCATTGCACTTTCTGATTTACTATCCGCACATCATCCAGCCTTCTCTCTCTCTCATTCTGTTCATTCATCAGCCCCTCAAAGTACTCTTTCCATCTCCTCAACACGCTATCCTCGCTTGTGAGTACATTTCCCTCATTATTCTTTATCACCCTTACCTGCTGCACATCTTTACTAGCTCATTCCCTCTGCTAGCCAATAGGTACAGGTCCTTTTCTCCCTCTTAGTGTCCATCCTTTCATACAACTCTCCATACAACTTATCCTTAGCCTTTGCCACCTCTCTCTTTGCCATGCACATCATCTCCTTATACTTCTGTCTATTTTCTTACTCTCTCTGACAATCCCACTTCTTCTTCACTAACCTCTTTCTCTGTATACTCTCCTGTACTTCCTCATTCCACCACCAGGTCTCCTTGTCCTCCTTCCTTTGTCCAGATGTCACACCAAGCACCTTTCTAGCAGTCTCCCCTACTAAATCTGCTGTAGTTACCCAGCTGTTCAGTAACTCTTCACTGCCACCCAGTGCGTGTCTTAACTCTTCTCTGAACTCCACCTCACAATCACCCTTTTTCAATTTCCACCATTTGATCCTTGGTGCTGCCCTCACACTCCTCCTCCTCTTCTTGATCACCAACATCATTCTACAGACCACCATTCTATGCTGCTTAACTACACTTTCCCCCATCACCACTTTACAGTCTCCAATCTCCTTCAAACTGGCCTTCCTGCATAGGATATAATCCACCTGTGTGCATCTCCCTCCACTCTTGTATGTCACCCTATGCTCCTCCCTCTTGTTAAAATATGTATTCACCACAGCCATGTCCATCCTTTTTGCAATATCCACTACCATCTGACCTTCTGCATTCCTTTCCTTAACACCAAACCTACCCATCACTTCCTCATCCCCTCTATTCCCTTCACCAACGTGCCCATTGAAATCTGCTCCAGTCACCACTCTCTCACCCTTGTGTACAGTCATCAGCACTTCATCCAACTCACTCCAAAATTTTTCTTTCCTCATCCATCGCACACCCAACATGCAGAGCATATGCACTAACAGCATTCATCATTACACCATCAATTTACAGCTTCATAAACATCACACTATCTGACACTCTTTTCACCTCCAAAACACTCTTGGCATACTGTTCCTTCAGGATAACCCCTACCCCATTTCTCCTCCCATCCACACCATGATAGAACAATTTGAACCCACCTCCAATACACCTGGCCTTACTTCCCTTTCATCTGGTCTCTTGCACACACAATATATCAACATTCCTTCTGTCCATCGTATCTGCTAGCTCTCTCCCTATACCAGTCATACTGCCAACATTCAAAGTTCCTACCCTCACTACCACTCTCCTAACCTTTCTCCTCTCTTCCTGCATTCGGGCATGCCTACCCCCTCTTCTTCTCCTTCTCCTCCTTTGGCCAACAGTAGCCCAATTTCCGCCAGCACCCTATTGGCTAACAGTACTGGTGGCGGTCGTTGTTAACCCGGGCCTTGACTGATCCGGTATGTAAATCTGTATTGTTTTCCGATGGGAGACGAGTTACTGGTCAATAATTCTCATGGTATATGATATGGTAAATATGAGTAAATTTTCCCCATTTTTAGCCAATCCGGTCTCATTTCAGAGTGCACATATAAATAGTTTTTACGCTAGGCTAAATCACAATGCAAGGATGACAATACCTTTAACTAAAATGTATGTACTGCATCTGGGACTGGTGTTTTCCATTTGGGAGCCTTTCTTAGCTTTAGCTCTATCTCAGTAGAAGTTATTTCATTCCAGTCTATATTTTCTGTATCAGAGTCTCTTAATTGCTCTTGTACTTCTTTTATCCACTCAGCCTCCTAATTGTGCTCAACTGGATCCTCATAGATATTTCTGCAGAATGCATTAATTTCTTCTTTTCTTAGTGATATCTCAACTATTGCTGTTTTCTTTTCTAACTTCTGTTAAAATTTCTTTGGGTCATCCCTAAACTGTTTGTTTTGTATTCTTTCTTTATATTTCTCAATATATCTCATACGATTTTCAGCCTCAGTCTGCATGTCCTCCCCGCAGTTGGGTGGGCATTCGAAAGACATGCGGAAATGGTCGTGCCTTAGTTGAAGGTTGAATGTCGAGCTAGCACCTCGGCGTTCGTAAAAATTTACTGCCAATCATTAGCGGACCGGAGTTCCGCTGTGGCGACCCTTTACCGGAGTCGAAAGACAACAACAACAGTGATTTCTAATTTATTGTTAGAGATAGTACAAGTCAAATCTTGATTTGTTTTGATGTTGTATTTGTTTTAACTCTTTCACCTTTCTAGTACTTTTTTGATTGATTTCCTTTTCTGTATTCTTCTAATGATACTTCTTTTCTTAAATGGTTCACAAGTGTCTCTGGTTGGTGCTCCCATGGTGGTAAACTATTTGCCCCTTTATTTTTGCCTTACTAATTTATGCTTTCTTGGTAATGCATTGTTATGTTTCACTGCACAATACTGTATTCTGTTAATTTCAGTTATATTGTGTGGATCTCTCTTTATAGTTGCAACTACTTTATTAATTTGGGTTATTAAGTTTTAACAATACATGTCTTATTCACTTTTGGCAGCCTCTTTCTCTCATACATTTTATTATAGTTATCCATTTCTGTTAAATCCAGTAGGTCTTCTTTTAAATTACTTTCTTCCTGATTGAGAGTTTCTTCTATGATTTGCATTTCCTGCTCTTTCTGCCTCTGCTTGGAAATATCTTGGCTTTGAAATGACTGACATTTTGTTTTTTGACACATCTTTAGTGCTTTCAAAATTTAATTGAGCTAATGAGTAATTTTCTCTACTATTGCACTGTTCTACCTCCTCTGTGACAGTGTACCTGTTTTAATAAACCACCATTCTGAAGTGACCTTTACATCGGGAATTCCCACTTAAATTCTCCATTTCATAACTAACATTTCATTTCTGATATCTTTCATTTCTGTATCACTGCAAAAAGTGCCAAGGGACATGACAAACACCAGCCAAATGACAGTAAAGGATATTTATTCAACCAAAGCAGATGTTCCACAAAGCACATTAACACTTCACAAATACAATACGTTTTCGTTCATAATAAACTTCATCAGATGCGGATTTGCAAAACTTCCTTTATTTTCCTTTCCAGTGCAACGTTGCATTCTAATCTCTGTAAATGGGTATACTTTTGAGAGGTTAATCCAGCGACTACAGAACGAAAAAGCTTCAAAAAAGACCAATATTCATGATGAACACTTTGCCTTTAAGATACTGCACTTCTATTGCAGCTGTAGACATGCATGAATGCTTTTTGCTGGTTATGTCCACCTTACACAGTCAACATATAAATCCAAATCAGCTTTTGTTTGCATACCAAATAGGCACCAAGTAAGTCACAATTTCCTTTCTTCCAACAAGGCCAATTTTTAGAACACAGATGTTTAAAAGACACTTAAAGTCGATCGAATCATTGACGTCTTCATCTACAGCATTGCAAAGACAAATCTAGTTAATTAAAAACCTACACAGCAAGTAACAGATCACCACAGCAGCAAAACAATAAACCTCCACTAAACTTTGATCAGTCTTTTACAACCAAACAGACAGTCCTGCAGAGATGCAAATCTTGTTGTAGAACTGTCTGTGCACCTGATTGTTGGAACTACATGTTAAACACTTATTTCTGCTAACCTCTCAAAAGTGTTCCCATTTACAGAGATTGGAATGCAACGTTGCACTGGAAAGGAAAATAAAGGAAGTTTTGCAAATCCGCATCTGATGAAGTTTGATATGAACGAAAACGTATTGCATTTGCGAAGCGTTAATGTGCTTTGTGGAATGTCTGCTTTGGTTGAATAAATTTCCTTTACTGTCATTTGGCTGGTGTTCTTCACATCCCTTGGCACTTTTTGTAGTTTTTCAGTGGTTTTGTGCCTTGGTGGAACTCTTCATTTCTGTATCAAACTGCTTGCTTGCCACTAAATTAGACTTCTGTTTTACTGTTCTATTTTTTGTAATATTTACCACGACTGGCTGCCTTTGCCTATATGTTTTTTCAAATATTTTTTACTTTGCTTTATGATTATTAGTTAACATTGATTTCTTTTCTGCATATAAACTGCACCATATTAGGTCTTGTTTCTTCTGTTGGGTCCATTCCTCTCTCTTTAATGTTGCAAATACCTGTGAATTGTTTTCTTTCTATCTTAATACTTCATTTTTTTTTGCTTTGTTTTCCAACTCACGCAATGTTTTCTTGTCTACATGCTGTTTTGTTTTTATTCGGTCATTAATGACCTTAAATTGGCATCTGTAATGTTTACCATGTTTTCTTTTTCAGTAAATTTTCTCTTCTATAGTTTTTCCCTTGCTCTTGCAGTGTAACCCCTTTTTGGGTACTCTGGGTTAGTTGCATAATCGAAACAAAACATAATTTCCTTTTTGTTCTCGTGTCCATTTCTTCATTTCCAGGCATCTAGTCTGGTTGGACATTTTTTTAATTTTTTGGGCTATTCTTTTTTATTACCACATTGTGGTCCTCTATTGAATCAGAGCCTAACACAGTAACAATATCTCTTCCATTCCTAGAGGACTACCAGCTGTGTGTGGCCCCTAGTGCCTTTGCCAGGGCTAGGCAGTTTTTTTTTATCCTGGGATAAGCACACCCAGCTCTTTCTTTTTTCTTTATGTTTTTCAAGATATAGATATATATATCAGTTTCACCTTGGTGAGCTTTAGTTAAGAACATCCCGCCATGTGAAGGTACCCACCAAGGCTTGCAGATGACTTCAGTACAAAACAAATCACTCTTTTCCTTTTGCTGTTTGCACTGTTTTCATCTCTCCATCCAAGCCCTTCATCTGTTCCATCAGAATGGGGCTTCTTTTGGGCCTCCACACTAGAATACTTGTACCAACACAAATGCCAGAAATGAAGAAGGAGCAACCACTAATAGCAGTAAGTCTAGCTGCCACAGGACCCAAAAAATGATGCTTGGAATAGCTGGGTAGTGTAATGTGGTCCTGCTGATGGCTGTCATGAAGTGTGGTAGTACTCACATGGTATAGTGAGCAGTGTGTGCTTCCAGCTTTGTAGATTGTATCAGATATGCAAGCAATGTGCCCTTATAGCACTATGTAATAAACAAGACATGCATATTTTGACATGGCCTTAGATGTGCAGCTACATAGATAAGATGAACATTACGAAAAAACAAGTGATGCAAAAACATTAAAGAAGTTTGCTTTCTTCAGTGTAGATCTACCAGTGGCAGAATTATTAAATTATTCAATGTAATGGAACAAAAAGAAAAGCTGTTAAAGTGTGGCTAAGCAGATAAAAGAGGTAGACAGATGAATGTCTCTTCCACATAAATGATGCATCAGATTGTCACACAGAGGTATTATACTGGTGACTGATGTCTGGGGGTTATTCCAAAATGTATGCAGCCATGTTATATTTTTAACTGTAAAAGATGGGAAGATTCAGAATGAATGAGAAACTTGCATAGAAATAAGATAGTTGATCTACATTTGGTCATGTATGTTCATTCTATGATAACAAGCCATCATTTACTATACTGGAGCATAGGATATGAAATGGGGACAAATGGTGAAGACATTATACCAGCTGAGAATGCAAAATACTGTGTAGTGCTTTGGGAAAGAAGTTTCATAGCAACATGGGTTCAATGATGACAAGAAAATTAATAAGGACCTGCAAACACCAGGAACCTCAATGACAGAGCATCTCCTGAATTATGCCATGACAGAGGTGGATATGACCACATC